>NC_061104.1:51709410-51731910 GCF_015104395.2 Macrobrachium nipponense | reverse complement strand
TAGGGCCCTTGAGCTGGGGGGTCCTAGAGAAGAAGGATTGGTGACGGCCATTGCGATGGCAGGAATATTAAAATTTGCGCACCCTCCATAGTTGGCAGACATGTGACCCTTGCGGCCACAGTCTCGGCAGAACGTGTTCCAGAACCTCTTCCGTGGCACTGGATGATAAGACCGAGATGGCCCCACAGGTTGCGAATCTGTGGAGTCACCAAGGCTGGCAGTGTGCTCTGGCACAGGTGAAACGTCCTCTGTTGGATCACCCTCGGAAACAAGTCCGGGGTCAACTGGTGGGCTTACCTCTTCCAAAGGGGAGGAGGTAGGCGGTAAAGTGGTAAGAGGCTGAGATGATGCGGAAGAAACGTCTGGCTCTGACACTGGGTCAGGGCCAGGTTCACAAATAAAAGGGATGTCTGGGACATCGGAGGTCAACTAGCCTCTTGAATCTACAAAACTGATGATTAATTATGAGGCATGCTGCAGGGATCCGTTGCATCTGGTAGTGGGAGCTGCGTCCAGGGGAGATACGGCTTAAGTAAATCTCGGCCCCAATATCACCTGATAAACATCATGAAATTGGTCCACTACGCCCACCCCAGCGGCACAATGTGGTTTCCTTGGTCACCTGGTCCAGAAAGGGCATTTTTACATTCAGAAGGACCGAAGGAACAGAATAGAGGTTACCGTCAATCCATTCGAACTGAATTTCTTCGTCCGTCCGGATTTTGGCACCCCTAGGCAATGCCTTTCTGGAAATAAGGGAGACCTGGGCTTCGGTGTCGGCCATGACTTGTACCCACTGATAGGGCGTAGGAGACAGTTCATCAGGCAGGGCTACATGGTAGCCTTGGAGAAGTTTCACCCTGGAAGCTCTCCTCCCAAGGTAGAGACCGACTTGGGCACTGGTCGGAATCCACAGCATGCCCACGCACACAACAAGTGGTGCAGAACCTCCGCAACCACCTCTTACCGGGAGTCCAGCTCATGGTCTGGGGCTTGGAAACTAGCAGAGAGATTGCGTCATCTAGGAGAGCTAGCTCATGCTTTCTCTCTTCTTCTCTTTCCTTTCTCTCTGCTTCTCTGGCTATCCTCTCTGCTTCGCTTTCTTCCTTTCCCTGCTGGCGCGCAGCAGCCTGCTGCGTCTTTATCCACTGGTCAAGTGCTGGTCCAGTGTAACCAGCCTCCCTGCCCAGAGTTATGAGGGCTCCGAGCTTCTCTAGCTCTGGCAAAGAAGTCACGGGAAGCAGGGGAAGACATTTCCCTTAGGCTACAGTAGAGGCTCGGAAGAAAATGAAAATAATGGCCAGGAAACGGGTACTGAATGGAATAGGAGTGCCTACTGTGGAAGTGGCACTCACTTGGAAATGGGTTCTGCAATGTGGTAATGAAAAGTGAAAAGACTGGGTGCTCGGTGGCACTTTGTGAATGGCACCTTCTGCTGAGGTGAAAAAATCGAATGAAGTGCTGTGTACGTCACACTTACGGGCGTTCCCAACTTGGGAGACGTTGGAATGGCTACCTGTACGTCTGTACAGGTGCGCGGCACTTATGAGGAGGCGTTCCTTGGGTTGGTCCGAAGGATCACTGATCCTCGTACACGGACATTAATGGAATTGGGCGTTCCGTAAGGACGGACACGCAGGTTTGTCAGCACTTAGGGCTGGTATTGCGGCGCTTCGGGAGGCGTTCCCTTTGTTGAGTGTTCGAAGGATCACTGACCCTTGTACATGGACACACTAGTTACTTGGGCGTTCCGTAAGGACGGACACGCAGGTTTAATGGCTACCTGTACGGCCTGTACAGGTGCAATGGCACTTATGAGGAGGCGTTCCTTTTTGGGTACTGGTAGCGTGCTGGTGTGTCCCGGACACTACATGCAGTATACTTAAATATACTGAAGTGAAATGGTACTCTGTTCGTGGCAGAGGTAATAGTGGAGGAGAGAAAGTAAAAGGTGGGAGTACTTCAGCAGCCAGTCGATGGACAGTGTCAAGAATTAGTGGCACTGTAAAATGATAAGACCTGACGTGCACTGGTGGTGGCCAGTCCTAAACTGTAACGACTTCCCTGTCTGGAAGTAATGAATTATGAAATGCTCAGTCACTCGCTGAAGTACTCGATAAATGAAAATAAATAAATGCTTGCAAACTGACAATGGACACATGCGTACGTATCACGCTGTGTAAATGAAAGACACAAGAGACTAAAATAATGTTAATTCTGCATGCTATAATTAATGGTAAGATGTAGTACTCTTGGCTTTGTGAATACTGGGTTCTGGTTTTCTCGCTCTCTCTCGAGAGAGAGGGTAAAAAGATATATGAATGAACTCCCTTATATTTGAATTGAACTACTAATGTTAGTTTAATATGACGCAACTTGCGTTAAATGATTTACTTACGTTAACGTTTTTAATGAAAGAATTGCTTTTGGATAACGTTTTATGAAAATGATAACGCGCTCGCGGTGAACGATGTTTACGTTAATGTTAGCGGCTTGCGCTTATGAAATGATTTGCGTTTCAATATGAAATTTACAAAGACGCGTTTTACGTTAACAATTCTTGTGATTTACTCTACTTGAGATACGTTAACTTTATGTAAGATTACTAGGGGTCCCCGTGAACAGTGAAATGACGGTAAGGATTTTAAAACGATGTTAGCAAACAATTGTGAATGAGGCTACGTTAAGTGCGAAGTGAAATGAAATTTTCGCTCAGCGCGCGAGTGAGCGATGCGAGGTGAAACACGTGAAGGAGCTGGGTAGCGCTGCTAGCGCGCAGCATGTCGTTCAAAACAGCTGATTCTCTGTAAATGCGAAGGCAATTTACAACACAAAATTCTACTTTCTTATTCAAGGCGAATTACGTTAATTTCTCTGGCAGAACGATAGATACTAGTACAGACATTGATATTATTTACGTTAAAACTTCGTGACTTACGTTACTTTGCTTAAATTGTTTAGATAATTGAAAGAGAAAACAAACATGGCTGCCGCTGTGAATGAGACGAAGGCCTGGTTAGGACCAGGCGCAGGCGCGAGAGAGCGCGAAGCTGAATTAGCTGAGAGGTAGCGGTTACCAACACTTGGAGGAATGAAAACTAAGTTAAAAATGAAATACCCTAACATATCACAGAACAAAAGAATTGTACACTTCTTTGCCGTAAACTATTAGTAAAAACAAAACACTCCTAACTAGCTAGGCTTTCTCATACAGCAATAAACCCTGCAAAGCACTTCCTAGTTTCGATCTGGTCCTTTCTGGCATCTACTGCAGCACACGTGTTCGTGAGGAGCTCCTACGAGGACAGCACAAAGTAACAGAAAATTCGCGGGGCAAATTGTTTGCTCGCCGCTAAAATAAAGCTCTGGCGCATTCGCCGTTACAATAATAAGATTTCTACCTACGCTCTTTTGACCACTTCAACAATAAAAATACTTAAACGTACCTTAAGCTAACATTGGTTATAGAATAATCATATTAATGAATGGAATACCTTACCGTGAGCCAGTGTGTCTTCTTTCCCTGCAAGTGTGCTTGATTTACGCTTTGTAACATAATTTACAGTTTACGTTTACAACGGATAACGCGATTTACAAGCTTTTTTTAAGCAAGCTAGGTTCATATCCTCGGCGAAGGTCGACAATGTTACGTATATAGGGCCTTGAGAAGAAGCTAGATACGTAAACAGAAATGATTGAGGGGTTTCAAGAGGGAATTGCTTTAACTTACCGTAAGCTGAAAGTTATTATTACGTTCTTTAGAGGAAGGTCGCCAGAAAACTCAGCTCGTTACTTACCACTATTTTATTTACTAAAAGGCCCGTGCTGGGCTGGAGAAAAAGTAAATGATGGCTCCGTTGAGCTGTTTATAGCTGGTTTTCATACACTTGGGTAATGCACACTTGCGGGCAGAGACGGCACGTGACTCATGGAATCTGGAAAAGAATCCCAGATTAAACGAGATAAAAGGAAAACTGACTTCTTGCTTTGATTAAGGCTGATTAATTCTCTAACATTGGGGAAGGTAAACTCGAATGGTTCACTGAGGTATACACGAAAGCTTGGTCTTTAACAAGTCACAAAGGGGAGCACGTGGCCCGATGAGGACAAAGGGCTTTGATGTAGAAGGGGTAAAAATGAGAATTGAAAATGAATTTAGCAAGAGTCGTATGGTAGTAAAAGGTGCTGGGTTGAAGTTTACACTTTCAGACGTACTTTATGCAATATTCAGTGTATCCTTGTAGAAGAATGCGGTCCGACCTCTGTTCAGGTCTGGGGTTCGTGTCCACCAGTACGTCGTGGGTAGGCCTAATTTTGGGAGGCTGGCAATTTGACCTCTGTCCGAGATCACGTCTCGCAGCCGACTGAGAGCGATACTGGTTGTTTTCGAATCACGGGGCTTCCAAAAACCGCCTCGAGCATTGCCTGAAAGGTGGTAAACACAACGCCAGCAAATTGGGAAGGAAAATAGGTCTTATTGTAGAAGTCCCTAAAATCCATCTCGAAGCCTAGCTACTCTTGTGACCTGCCTCTCTTACCCTAAGCTTCCGTCAGACCGGAAATATCATTCCTACGACATACCCACTCTCCCAACAACAGTAGCTTCAGGAGACGGCATGGCTGCTACTTTTATAATTAAATACAACTAAAACTCTGCTGTGGGAAGGCGAGGCGTTCTATAGACGTAGCAATATATATATATATACTATATATTATATATATATTATATATTATATATATATATATATATATATTATATAAGCTAAGCTCCCTCCAATGTCGAGTTCCCTACTACTACAGCAGTCAGTCAAACAGAAGACTGTTCGCAGCCGCCTGTGAAAAGTGTCAGTGGGCAGAGGAAATTGCATGTCGAGCCGAGCCGGGCATCAGCATGATGACCCAGTATCTCTCAAGCGGCCGTTTTCGCCCAACTGTCAAAATGCCCAGGTTTGTTTTCTTTCATCAGTCTCATTGATCACGTTATTTGCCCGTAGGAGGTGTAGCGCCGTCAGTATACCTCACGCGCTTCACTGTAGGCGTAACTTGAGGTTCTTCCCAGCGTTCTCTTCCTTCGGGCCCTAGCTGCAACAACCATTTTCATTCCTTTTACTGTTCCTCAAGCTTATCCTAACAACTGTTTCTTAGTGCAGCTGCTTTGAGGTTGTCCTCTTGCTACACCTTCCAGACCTTTCTACTACTCTCAGCTTCCCGCTCAGCGCTGAATGACCTCATAGGTCTCAGCGCTTGTCCCTTGGCCTAGATTCAGTATTCTATTTCTGTTTTCCCTCAATTGGTTTCATGCAGTGAAGAACGCAGTTTCTTTCAAGCGATTGATGGACGATGCCACGTAAGGAAATAGGCTTATCTTTTTTTTTTCCCCCTTTTAAAGGATTTTTAACTGCATAAGACTGGGAGAACTTTTATTGCCATTCTGTCGACCGAAAAATGACACCTTAATTTCCTTCATAATTCTGCTGCAACTACTTGCAGTGGGAGGCCTCCCTGCATAATCGGCTGCAGTAACATTCTCTCCTCCTGCTCCTCCTGCTCCTCCTCCTCCTCCTCCTCCTCCTTCTTCTTCTTCTTCTTCTTCTTCTTCTTCTTCTTCTTGTGGTTCGGAAAGTTTGCAGTAGTCCAACATATTTGTCAGACATATTCGTAAACATGCCCTTTGGACTATTGTTATGTCAGGTTTGGGTAGTCGATCCAATACTTGTTTAAAAGTGCATCTAGCGCAGCTCAGCTCACAAGGAGAGGCGCCTGTCCAGAAATCAACAACAGCCACGAGAGAGAGACAGCGCGCGCACGGCACTCTCTTTACCACAAAACTAGACTGTTTCCTAGCCTGATCACCCCTAACTTCTTAAATATCCCCGTTTGATTGCCAGTCCTTAGGGAGGTAATGATGTCAGTGCACCTTACGCGGCACACTGTAGGCATTGCATAACGTTCTTTCGAGCGTCCCTGCCTGGAACCCCTTTCATTCCTGTTACTGTACCTCTGCTCATGTTATCTGCCATCTTACTTTCCTCAACCTCTCCTAACAGAGTTTCACAGTGCAACTGCGAGGTTTTCCTCCTGTTACAATTTCATTACTCTTAGTTTTCCTTTCGGCTCTGAGTGACCTCATAGGGCCCACCACTTGGCGTTTTTGGCCTGAATCTTGTAGTATTCCAATTCAAACAGTCAGAACTCGGTAAGTCCTTGTGAAGGCAGTGCTATCGATGACCAGTTTCCCCCAGAAACCGTGAAAACAGGTCGAACCTCCTCTGGTAAATGATTGTTGCCTCGCTATGAATGACCAGTTTCTAAAACGCAATGTCTTACCTTGGTTCATTGGTGTAACGCCAGATTCTAGTTGTGCCATCAGTCAATTCGGATGCGTCTTATAAGTACAGCTGATGGTCTAAACGAATATCGGTTCCTCAGTTCCTGTTTTTCCTTGCTTACGAAAAGAGAAGTTGATTCACTTTTGTTTTTCTGTTATAATGTTTATTTTTCTCTTTGCTTTCAGTTATACACCAAGATCATTACAAAACTGAACCTGAAATATTATTTCACCGTTCTTTCTCACTTGGTTTTTCCTTGTGATAATACACTGTTTGTGAAATATATCAAATTGTCATTCTGAAACGCAAGAAAAAACACCACTCGTTTGAGACCGAAAAATTGTCGAGTGAAAGTTTATCATCAATTTTTGTTATTAATCATTTAGTCCACTCCTCCTCTCACAGTACTTAACAGTACTTATTCTCTCTCTCTCTCTCTCTCTCTCTCTCTCTCTCTCTCTCTCTCTCTCTCTCTCTCTCTCTACCATCTTTTTGTTACTCTCTCTCTCTTCCCTCTTTTTACCATCTTTTTGTTACTCTCTCTCTCTCTCTCTCTCTCTCTCTCTCTCTCTCTCTCTAGAGGAGTACGATAAAAATCTAGAGTACGACGAGAACACGGGCATAGATAAGTACTGCGAAGCCTTTCTAGAGGAATGTACAGAAAAACATTCTAGAGGTATACCATTAAAGCAAATACTAACAATACTAACGCCTAAGTGGTTCAACAGAGAAATTAAAAATAGGATAAGAGACAGAGACACATTGCACAATCGATGAACACACCCAACACTAGAAGAAGCAAGCAGGCATAAAGTACTCAATAGAATGGTGGACAAATTAGTAAGAAATGCAAAGATAAATGAGGATAAGAGAGTTGCATCACTTTGTAAAGAAAACCCAAAAGAATTCTTTGAGCATGTTGATAGTAGGAAACCAATAAGAAATAGCATAAGTCCCCTAAGGGACAATAGAGATAACCTGGTGAACTCAGACTTGGAAAAAGCAGAATTATTGAATAGTTTTTTTTACTAGTGTTTTCACAATTGAAGACACTAACTCAGTACCGGAACCTGCTATTAAATATGAAGGGGCAAGACCGTTGGACAAAAAAATATTCACAGAAGAGGACATGAAAAGCAAAATAGACAAAATCAACAAGTTCAAATCTCCTGGCCGGATGGGATTCATCCAAGAGAAATGAAAGAGCTAAAAGAGGAGATAGTTCCTCACCTATAGAAACTCTACAGAAAAAGTGCAAAACAAAGAAAGGCACCAAAAGGATGGAAACTAGGCAATCTGCCCCCAGTGTACATAAAAGGTCCAAGAGAAGAGCTGGGAAATTATAGACCAATCTATCTAACGTCGGTCGTTTGTAAGATTTTTGAGTCCATAATTGCAGATGAAATTGTGGAGCACAGTGACAGAAACAACTTGCTGTTAAACAGCCAACACGGTTTCAGCAAAATAGATCCTGCCTATCAAACCTCTTGGAATTTTTTCTTAACATGATTGGTGTTTACGACAGTAGTATAGAGCGATAGATATACTCTACTTAAATTTCCAAAAGGCCTTTGACAAAGTTCCACACAAGAGACTAATGACCAAGTTAGAGCTTTAGGAATTGTAGGAGAAACAGCAGACTAGATCGAAGACTGGGTAACTTATAGAAAACAGAGTCGTAATAAATGGTGAAGGATCAGAATGGGCAGATGTAACAAGCGGAGTTCTTCAGGGTTCTGTCCTTGGCCCTCTCTTGTTTTTGATTTACATTAATGACACTGATGTAGGCTTAACTAGCAGGATAGCCAAATTTGTAGAAGACACCAAACTAGGTGCAAATGCGGCAGACCCAAATACAGTTGAAAGTTTAAGAAACGATCTAATGAAAATAGGAGAGTGGTCGAAAAGATGGCAAATGCTTTTTAACTTGAATAAGTGTCAAGTGTTACAAATATGAACAAATAACCCTCATGCCAGCTACATGCTGCTTGGGAATGACATAAATAGTGTAGAACAAGAGGAGGATCTTGGAGTCATTATTACCACAAAACAGCGCGTAAAAGCTGAAAAGAAGGCACAGAAATTAGTGGAAAACACAAAGAAGCAGTTCAAATACAGAAGCAAGGAAACTGTAGTGCAGCTCTACACATCAATAGTTAGACCTCATCTTGGATATGCAGTACAGTTTTGGTCACCAACACTAAGAAAAGATATAAATAGATTAGAAGGAGTACAAGCAAGAGCCACAAAGTTAATTCCATCCATCGGGCAAATAAGTTACCAAAGACGACTAGAGAGCCTGAACATGTATGGCTTAGAAACACGACGATTGCAAAGACAACTAATAGAAACATTTAAAATAGTGAAAGGCATAACAAACTTAGACTGTAACCTATTTACATTAAACGAAAACCAGACAAGAAATAATGGATGGAAACTAGAACTGAAGAGATACAACACATCCCATTGTGGGAACTTCTTTACGTACAAGATATGTGACACATGGAATAAACTGCCACCAGAAGTTGACAGCAACAGTGTGGAAGAGTTCAAAAGAAAGCTAGACAAAATCATTAGGACACTGAATGAACAGAAAAGCCTGCTCCTAGATGTAAGTAAGCACACGATGTCTCCTTAGATGGACTAACAAGTATTTGAGACATCCTAATCCGTGCAACTCCTTGTAACTTATTCTCTCTCTCTCTACCATTTTTTTGTTACCCCACCCACCCTCTCTCTCTCTCTCTCTCTCTCTCTCTCTCTCTCTCTCTCACGTACCAGACCCATCGGGTAATGCATTTGTAACACCGGTACAGTCTTTGAGTGATGATCTGCGATGAAAGAAGAGACCGTAATGGACGACTTCCTGCATTCATCATCCAGGTTATCTATCGCACGGATGAACGCTTCCTCATCCAACAACCCTCTCCTACCCCTCCTCCCCTCCCCATTCCTCCCCCCTCCACCTCCTCCTCCTCATTTTCCTCTCTCACCTCACCTTTTCAGTGACGTAACAGGATGGGATCTTTTAGACCGGGTCATTATGTCGAGTTCTGGTGCTGGTGTGTATTATAAGCGCCCAGTCTGGGACACAATGAGGGCGGCGCCGTTGTTGCTTTTGTTCGCGCGCGACCCTGGCATTTGCGACGCCCGATCGTCGTCAATTGGTCAGTCATGATTTGGTCGCAGCTGTCGCCATTTGCTGAATGTTGCTTTGTCGCTCGACACTTGACAATTGCGACGCCTGATAATACTGTATGAGTCTGTCGTGATTTAATGGCAGATGCGCTGGCCTCCGTTGGGCTGTTTGGCTGTGAATTCGGTTGTCATAGAGTACTATTCTAAAGAAGACACTACTTGGGTACGTTTCGCTGGCATATAACCACCAGGCTCGGCGAAAGAGGCACTGTAGGCATTACTGAAAAGGTCTTTGCAGCGTCCCTTCGTTTGGCCCCTAGCAGCAACCCCTTTCATTCCTTTTACTATACCTCCATTCATATTCTCTTTCTTCCATCTGACTCCCCACCCCCCACCCACCCTCTTGCTCATAATTCTTTGATTAACTGTAAAACTGCTAAGTTTTCCTCCTGTTACAACTCTCAAACCTTCTCAACTCTCAGTTCCCTATCAGCACTGAATGACCTTATAGGTCCCAGCGCTTAGCCCTAAGTCTACATTCTAATCTCGGCGAAAGAGAATCCAGAGATAATTATGATGACGTCACAAGAACAAGGAAAAGCTCCAGAGTTGGCGAATTTGGAAGCAAGATTTGTTGGCAAGAGTCCGTGCTCCACTCACGGACGGTTCCCCAAAAGGGGCCTCCTATTTTGTTTGGGGGGGTTGAGGGGGTGGTTGGTTAGGTTTCCGTTTTGGAATGAGGTCTCAAATCCTTGATAATATTCGTCATGGCTTCGACCGTTTACAGTTGATTAACCATCAAGTACCTAGTTCACTGACATATATACTATATATATATATATATATATAATATATATAAATATATATTAATATATATATATATATATATATATGTATATATATAATAATATAATATATGATAATATATATATATATCAATATATATAATATATATTATATATATATCTAAATAATATATATAATATAATATATATATACATAATATCATATATATATATATATATATTATTATATATCATATAATATACATAATATATATATATATATATATATATATAGTATATATATATATATATAAATATATACTATATATATATATATAATATAATGTAATTTATTTATATATATGTGTGTGTATTATTATATATGTATATATATATATTATAATATTGTATATTATATGTATATTATATATCGATATATATTTTATAGATATATATATATATATATATATATATATATAATATCATATATATATATATATATATATATATATATATAATTATATATATATACCTCATATAACATATATATATATATATATATCATATATATATATATTATATATAGATATATATATATATATATATATATATATATATATACATATTATATATATATATATATATATTATATACATGCATATAATATATGCTAGTATATATTGCAAATCAGTTCCGTGCACCGTAATGACCTCCTGCAGGATAAGATTTCGGTGCCCAACACATTTGCAATCGAAGGCGTTTCGTGATTTCATTTGCAGAGAGGAGGAGGACAGGCGGTAAAGCGTCCACCGCCACTCGATCCAGTCAACCAATCAGCAGGCGACAGCGCGATCCCAATGGAGATGGATGAGCGATTTCATTTCCCACGATCAGGGGACACTCTCTTCATTTTGGTTATTATTGTTGGTGTTGGGAGGCGTCGTGCTTCTTTGGTTAAAGTTCTCTTGAGACGTCGTGCTTCTTTTGGTTAAATTTCTGAGACGTCCGTGCTTCTTTATTTTGTAAAGTTCTCTTGAGACGTCGTGCTTCTTTTGGTTAAATTTCTGAGACGTCGTGCTTCTTTTGGTTAAATTTCTGAGACGTCGTGCTTCTTTTGGTTAAATTTCTGAGACGTCGTGCTTCTTTAGGTAAAGTTCTCTGGAGACGTCGTGCTTCTTTGGTTAAATTTCTGAGACGTCGTGCTTCTTTAGGTAAAATTCTCTGGATACGTCGTGCTTCTTTTGGTTTAGGTTCTCTGAGACGTCGTGCTTCTTATGGTTAAAGTTCGCTGAGACATCGTGCTTATTTTGTTAAAGGTTCCTGGGATGTCGTGCTTCTTGGGCTAAAGTCCTCTAAGACGTCGTGCACCTTTTCTTAAAGTTCTCTGAGACGTCTTCCTTCTTGAGTTAGAGTTCTCCAAGATGGCGTGCTCCTTTTGTTAAGTTCTCTGAGACTTCGTGCTTCTAAGGTCTCTGAAACATCATGCTCCAAGATGTCGTGCTTCTTGGGTTAAGGTTCTCTGAGACATCATGCTTTTTTGGTTAAAGTTCTCTGAGACGTCGTGCTTCTTTTGGTTAAGGTTCTCTGAGACGTCGTGCTTCTTTTGGTTTAGGTTCTCTGAGACGTCGTGCTTCTTTTGGTTTAGGTTCTCTGAGACGTCGTGCTTCTTTTGGTTTAGGTTTTTCTGAGGACGTCGTGCTTCTTTGTTCGGTGGTTCTCTGAGACGTCGTGCTTCTTTTGGTTAAGGTTCTCTGAGACGTCGTGCTTCTTTTGGTAAAGGTTCTCTGAGACGTCATGCTTCTTTGAGTAAAGCTCTCTGAGACATCTTGCTGCTTAGGTTAAAGTTCTCTGAAATTTTGTTTTATATCATTCGACTATAATTTTTTCCCGTTAAATAATTTCATTTTTTTTGTTTCATTCTCTCGTCCTTTTTGCTGCTTCTCGTTTTGTAGATGTAATGGAAAATTTTTTCCTTTCATTCGTTTTCTTAGAAAGCGTTTTCTCGTATTCATTTTTATTAGAAATCATTTTCCCTTTATTCTTTTTTTATTAGAAAACATTTTCATATCATTTGTTTTCACTGGAAAGCGTTTTCCCTTATTCATTTTCATTAGAAAGGGTTTGCCCTTTATTAATTTTTATTAGAAAGCTTTTTCATCTTAATTTTTGTTAGAAAGCTTTTACATTTTAATTTTTTTAGAAAGTTTTCTCCTTTATTATCAGAAAGCATTTTCCTTTCATTTATTTTTATTAGAAAGTGGTTTACCTCTACTTGTTGTATTAGAAAGCGTTTTCTTTTATTCATTTTTATTAAAAAGCACTTTTTTACTCGTTTTTATTAAAAAGCATTTTATTTTATTCATTCTTATTAGAAAGCATTTTCTTTCATTCACTTTTATTTGAAGGCATTTTCATTTTATTTGTTATTTTATTAGAAAGCATTTTCCTTTTATTTATTTTTATTAGAGAGCGTTTTCCTTTTGCTCATTTCTATGAGAAAGTGTTTTCATTTTCATTATTATTGGAAAGCGTTTGCCTTTTGTGTATTTTATTAGAGAGCTTTTTCCTTGTGCATTAATTCATTAGGAAGTGTTTTCCTTTTATCACTTTTGTTAGAAATTGCTTTCCCTATATTCATATTTATTAGAAAGCATTTTCCTTGTATTTTTCTGAGCTTTTCCGTTCTATTAATGTGTTAGACAGCATTTACTTTTTAATTTATTTTATTAGAAAGCGTTTTCCTTTTAATTCATTTTATTAGAAAGAATTTTCTTTCAATTTATTTTATTAGAAAGCATTTTCATTTTATTTGCTTTTATTAGAAAACCTTTTCCTTTTTATTTAATTTTCTTAGCAAGTGTTTTCCTTTTTATTTATGTTATTAGAAAGCATTTTCATTTTATTTTTATAAGTAAGCGTTTTCCTCCCATTTACGTTTATTAGTAAACGTTATCCTTTTATCTATCTTCATTTAGATCTATCTTTATTTAGAAAGCGTTTTTCTCGTATTTACTTTTATTAGAAAGTGCATTTTCCTTTTATTCATTTTTATTTGAAACCATTTTCCTTTTAGTTACTTTTATTACAAAACAATTTCCCTTTATTTATTTTGTAAGAAGGCATTTACTTTTATTTGTATTAGGAAGCATTTTCCTTTTATTTCATTTATTTAGAGAGCTATTTCCTTTTATTCACTTTCATAAAAAAGCGTTTTCCTTTCATTTATTTTTATTAGCAGGCATTTTCCTTTGATTCATCTTTATTTGAAAGCGTTTTTTCTTTTATTTTAATTTTTTCGTGAAAGTGACTATTGTCTTTTCATTTCTTCAGTACTCTCTCTCTCTCTCTCTCTCTCTCTTCTTCTTCTTCTTCTTCTTCTTCTTCTTCTTCTTCTTCTTCTTCTTCTTCTTCTTCTTCTTCTGTTTTATCTTCTCCCTTTCTTGCACGTAATTTTATTTAAGTTTTTACTTCCCATCGTATTTCATTTAGCGCGCTTCTTTTATCTCATGGATATTATTAATATTTCTACGATACCCTTAAATCAGTGTTATACGTGTAGGTAATGATGACAGCTTCTCCTGTTTCCTTAAAGAGTATAGTGACAGAAGTTTCCGGTACGAATTCATTCTTGCAAAACATCTTCAGTGCTCCACTTTTTAATTTATTTTAACTTTGATAATAATAATGATTATTATTATTGTTATTGTTATTGTTATTTTTTTATTTCACAGTCATCCCAATCGACTGGGTGGTTTTTATAGTGTGGGGCTCCGGGTTGCATCCTGCCTCCTTAGGGGTCCATCACTTTTCTCACTGCGTGTGCTGTTTCCAGGAGCACACTCTTCTGCATGAGTCATGGAGCTACTTCGGCATCTAGTTTTTCCAGGTTCCTTTTCAGGGATCTTGGGATCGTGCCTAGTGTTCCTATGGTTATGGGTACAATTTCCACTGGCATATCCCATATCCTGCTTTTTTCTGTTTTCAGGTCTTGCTACTTATCAATCTTTTCTCTCTCTTTCTCTTCTATTCTGCTGTCCCATGGTATTGCGACATCAATGAGTGATACTTTCTTCTTGATTTTGTCAATCAACGTCACGTCCGGTCTATTGGCACGTATCTCCCTATCTGATCTTATACCATAGTCCCAGAGGATCTTGCCTGATCGTTTTCTATCACTCCTGAATCACTCCTTCAGGAGTGAAAGAAAACAGTAATACGTAACACTTATTACTGTTGAAGGCCTGCTCACACTAGGAAACATTCTTTGGAAACAAAGTTTGCAAACTGTTCTATTTTTCATTCTCCTGTCTCTGTATATTTCTGGGTCTTCGTCTACTTTTATCAGTCCTTTTTCTCATGCACTTCTTAGCCACTCGTCTTCAATAGTTTTCAGATATTGCCCCAGTGCTCTGCTGTCGATGTTGACGCAGTTCTCAATGCTTAGTAGCCCTCTCCTTCCTCTCGTGTTATGTATAGTCTGTCTGCATATGCTCTTGAGTGGAGTGCTTTATTTATTGTCATGTGTTTCCTAGTTTTTCTGCTCTATGCTGCGGAGCTCAGGCTCTTGCACTGTATCTGATTACTGGTATTTCCGGCGTTGAGTTTTGACTTTGAGTATCGCCTTAAGTCTCTGCATACGTATATTTTTTCCTGATCGTGTCCTTAATCTGTTGATTTTTTATATACTCTCCTTCTATTATTCCCAGGTATTTGTATCCTATCTCATCTATGTGTTTGATGATATTCCCATCTGGTAGCTTGATCCCTTCAGTCTTTGTTACTTTGCCTTTTTGTATGTTGACCAAGGCATATTTTTCTATTCCAAACTCCATCCTGATGTCCCCAGATACAATTCTTACAGTCTGGATTAGGGTATCTATTCCCTTGATGCTCTTACCATAAAGCTTGATGTCGTCCATAACATCAGATGGTTAATTCTGTTGCCTCCTCTCTTGAGTTGGTACCCAGCATCCATCTTCTGTAGTACTTTTGTCATGGGAATCATTGCTACTATGAGGAGTAGCGGGAACAGTAAGTTGTCTTGAAAGATCCCTCTCCTGATGTTAACCTCTCCTAGTCTTATCTCAGAGCTTGAAAGTGCTGTATTCCAGTTGCGCATTTTATTTTTGACTAAGCTTATGGTGTTTGCCTCTGCCCCATATATTTTCAAGCATTCTACTAGCCATGTGTATGGTATCATGTCGAAGGCTTTCTTGTAGTCAGTCCATGCCATGCTTATGTTGGTTTTCCTTCTCTTACTTCATTACAATTTTGTCTATCAGGAGCTGGTCTTTAGTGCCCCTACACTTCCTTCTGCAGCCTTTATGTTGGTGGGGGATGGTGTTTGTATCCTCCAGGCAGTTGTATAGCCTTTCAATAATGATACCTGTCATTCAATCACGGCCAAATGGCTGGTCCAATGGGCATTAAACTTGGCAGAGTTATAATGGGGGACCCCTAAGACGGTTTATAATGGGTTTCATCCTACCTCCCCTCCGAAGTGGGTGTGGGTGAGAAGGGATTCCCTGAAACGGAGTTGCTCCTGCTCGTGAAATGGGGCTGGTTGTGCCCGTAGACTTAGATACTTTACGAATTTTCATACATAATTTCTGTATACATATATTATGTTTGCTAGTAATAAAAATAATCATAATAATAATAAACAAAAGATCCACTCCACTTTTTAGTGGATTTTGTCCTTAATAATAATAGTTAATAGATTTATCCTTAATAATAATAATTAATGGATTTATCTTTAATAATAATTAAGGGATTAATCCTTAATAATAAAAATTAATGGATTTATCTTTAATAATAATAATCAATGGATTTATCTTTAATAATAATAATAATAATAATAATTAATAATAATAATAATAATAATAATAATAATAATAATAATAATAATAATAATAATCTATTCCACTTTCAAGATTATCCCGCCGAATCTTACCCCCCAACCAATTAATATTCTCTCATTTTGTTTAGGTCAAAAACTAATTTGGTGTTTTTGCTTTCTGATAGATCTCCAGACTAAACCCACACTCTATCTTACAGGTCCACAAAGTCCTGGGCTGTAAAAAACCCCTAATGCAAGCAATGCATTCTAACTACACACTCATTTTCATTTTATATAAATGCTAGTACATTGGTGGCTCAGCTCAGATGGCGCAAGATACCTGGTCGTTCGTTTTCACACAAGTTTGTCAATGTTTTTAGACAGAGTTTTTATTCTTTTTGTTTTTTGGTTGTCAGAAACTTCTGGGGTTTCCCCATGCAAAAATAAATAAGTAAATAATGAAATCTGAGGGCAGTTATTGGACCAGAATAAAAACGGAGGAGACAATTGGAGTGGATGAATATGTAACGCGGGACAGCAAACACAAAGGAAGATAAAAAAAACGGTCAGTAAAGTCCTGACAACTGGATATGCCGCTATGCAAAGACCCTTCTCAAAAAAGTGCCGATTTGGGATAGTGTGAAGAGAAGCTGCAGACACTAATCAAAGAGTTTGAAATTGTTTTGCAAAGTGAGGAGGCTGAACAAGTAAACGACGTGAAGAGTTAAGGTTGAGAGGCGTTTCAATCAGGATTAATAGTGTACAGGGGTAGACCGTCCCGTCGTTACCACGCATATTTGTAACGTCATTGGTAGGCGGCCATAAAAGAAAACCAAGAAAACAAGTAAATTAAGGGTCACTATGGGAATTGTTTGCCCAAACCTATTACCTATCTCTTTCACGACCTTGTGTGAGAGAGGTCCCCGTTAATCGCCAGGTAATGGATGATAGTTCCCTTGTTCTTCACTCTGGTGGGGTCAATACTGACTGATGACTTTTTTTACCTGAACCTCAGACAGATCAGCCACGTGACGTCATGCGCGAGATTGTCTTATTTTGGTCAGAAGCGGTTTAACCCTGTACTCTGTTAATCCTGGTTTAAATCACGTGGTTATTTTGAGAGTAAATGAAGCGAGTAATGGTAGTATGGAAGAGGAGTAGTCTCTCTCTCTCTCTCTCTCTCTCCAAGATTTCAGACCAAAATGCGTATTGGGACAATCTCTTAACTGGCCTTCATGTAGCGTCAAAGAAACAAGCTTTAGGCAATCGAAGGTAATTATTTCGGAAAGCTCCAAGAGATTCGAGGTGTCGATACAGCGTTCATGATGCAGACTGCAGTATTTAAGGAATATTATATATATATATATATATATATATATATATATAATATATAGATATATATATATAAGATATATATATATATATATATATATATCTATATATATATTATATAGATATAGATATAATATATCTATATATATATATATATATACATACTTCTTCGCGCGGTCCATTTTACAGTCACTGTTTTATTAAGTATTATATGTCAATCTGAAGAGTATACCCTCATATTAATGATCGAAGAAAAAATTATTTTGGTGGATGGGAAACTTGACTACTTTCTGCGAGATAAAAATGATTGTACGACATTTCCCTTAGCGATTAGTAGACATATATATATATATATATATATATATATATATATATATATAATATATATATATATATATGTATACATCGAGCTACAATGGTCCTTTAATATCTAATTTGCTCTACTCGGAATTAATATTTTTTTCATATATGTTTAACAGAAGGGGAATTTTTTGTCGATAAGAGATTTGTCGGCTCCTGGGCGCGAACCATCGAAACCAAACAAATCCAGGAGGACAGTGAAACTTAAACCCACACCGCCACCGCAAGAGGCTATAAGTTTATGCCGTCTCTCACCTACAAATACCTGTCACTCTCAGGTATTGGTTGTTTGGAGACTGCATCAACCCACCTCGACCTCGGTAACGTTGTTGTGCTTTTGACAGCACGTAGCCATTATATAAGTCATATCACATTACCGTGATTCATATACATACATCGAGCTAAAAATGTCCTTTAATATCTTGCGGTGGCGGTGTGAGTTTAAGCTTCACTGTCGTCCCGGATTTGTTTGGTTTCGATGGCTCGTGCCCGGGAGCCGACAAATCTCTTATCAACAAAAAATTCCCCTTCGGTTAAACACATGAAAATATATTAATTCCGAGGTAGAGCAAATTAGATATTAAAGGACATTTGTAGCTCGATGTATGTATATGAATCACGGTAATGTGATATGACATATATATATATATATATATATGTACGTATGTATGTATGTATATATACGTAGAGGTGAAAAATGCAAGACCAGGTACCAAACGAGTTCGTGTAATGTGTACACTTATTCGGAGTACAAAGTAAAATAAGTAAATAGAGGCATAAACAAGACAATTTCACAAAACAGAGATCAAAGCCATTAACAAGTAAACCATCATTACAAATAAAGCACTTGTCAATTGACCTGTTCAAATTGCATAACTGCATAAAACACCGTTACCGTTATGCAGTTCGAATAGGTCAATTGACAAGTACTTTATTTGTACACATGAATGATTTTAACCATAGTATAGACTGGCAAAATTCATCTGAGGTAATTTTTTTAACCATATTGTAAAAAGAAACAATTGAATCTGCCTTCATTAAGCATTTTAACAATCAACTTATGAATCTGAGTCCAGGTCTTTTTAAATTAGTTACCTTGTTTGTAAAATTGTAGGAAAATACAATGTCACGTTTTAGCAACAACCTGTTATACTATAACGGCAGTTTCAGTTCTTAAGCACTTTTAAAGTATTCTTACTTGTTTGGTAGATGACAAATTGTAATGATGGTTCGCTTGTTTATTTGTATGGTGTTTTTACGTTGCATGTAACCGGTGGTTATTCAGCAACGGGACCAACGGCTTTACGTGACTTCCGAACCACGTTGAGAGTGAACTTCTATCACCAGAAATAAACATCTCGAGAATCGAACTCGCGGCCACCGATGATGGTTTGCTTGTTAATGGCTTTGATCTCTGTTTTGTGAAGTTTTCTTGTTTATGTCTCTATTTATTTATTTTACTCTGTACCCCGAAGAAGTGTATGCAATACAAGAAAGCGCTTATTTGCTACCTGGTCTTTTATTTTTCACCTCTCATGTGGCTATTTACGTACATATTTGTCACGTGCTGTTCGGTGACTTATCGCTGGTATGTATGTATGCATGTATGCATATATATATATATATATATATATATATATATATATATATATATATATATATATATATATAGTATGTGATTTTCTGATTATTGTGAATGGCTCCAGAGAAAATGAACACAATTATTGCCACCATCACCGTCGTCACAGCAGAAGCATTTGTGCAAAAAGCTTTGGCAAAACCTCATTGGCACAATTCAATCTCCCAACCGACAACGCCTTCCAGCCTGGCTATCTCTTTGTCCCTGGAAAACTTTTAACTTTAATACTACAGCTACTCCCATGAGCCCATGTTTAGTAAATACTGCCTATACTACGCTATGTAGGGTGTTAAAAACTGCACCATGTTGAGTATTAAACTGAAATAATACCCAGACTACACCAGCTAATCTCGAATTTCTTTTTGTTCATTTTTATGGCTAAACAAACCTCCTTAACCACGTCCTCCTCGGACTACATTTCTCACTCATTCGACCCCTCTTTCTCTATGGTATCTGAAAATCAATTTCCCCTAGCGGTTTCCATTTTGTTGTCTGTTATTCGCATTGAACAGTCGCACACTTCACTTCAGTAAAGAATAACTTGGCTCAGCATTCGCATCGGGCAGTCCAACTTCTGCATCCAGAAATACTTCTTCCTCCAGATATATATATATGATATATATATATATATATATATATAATATATATATATATCATATACATATACACATATACAATATATAATATATATACATATACATACATATAACATATACTATATATTATACATACAATATATATATTATATATATATATATATATATATATATATATATCATACAATATAATATATATATATCATAAATACATACATATATACATATATCATATATATATATATATAATATATATATATATGATACATATACATATATATACATGTATATTATATGTATATATATATGTAGTAGATATAGATATATATATATTTATAAATATATATATATATATTTATATAATAGATATCATGTATTATATAATATAAAATAAATATATATATATACATATTATAAAAGGTATAAGCCACGAAGGGAAAAATAAACACAGAGTTTCTTCGTGGCTTATACCTTTATTTATGGATTTATCACGTTCCAAACTTTCGTGATTCAGTTATACATACATACATACATATACATACATATATATATATATATATATATATATATATATATATATAATATATATATATATATATATATGTGTGTGTGTGTGTGTGTGTGCGTGTGTATAACCGAGTCACGAACGTTTGAAACGTGATAAATGCATAGATAAAGGTAAAAGCCACGAAGAAAAGATAAACAACGGAGTAGCTACAAGATCTTCCGACTCCAACGTCCTTTACTTAGCGGACAAACTGACTTACAAGAGAAACTGAGAGTACAAGGAAGGGTCGTATTAGTGACAAATGGGGATTATAAGGAGATTAGTGTGTGTGTAACACACTACCACTAAACCATATTTGTATGTCATAAATCATACTGCGACGTGGTTCGGAAGTCACGTAAAGCCGTTGGTCCCGTTGCTGAATAACCACTGGTTCCATGCAACGTAAAAGCACCATACAAACAAAAAAATCATACTGCCATCTATTTCTGTCTCCTTAAGTTCCTTTTACCCTGATTGATTTGCACCCCACTAACATTCACTGTCAACTTACTGTAACCTTTCATAGTGCAAACTTTTTCCATCATATAAATAACACGAACCATGCCATGGATTGGAGCTCATCCCAAATTTTATACAAGAGCAGCTGTCGATACAAATGTCAGGTGGTAGAATCTTCACTGATAAAACGACAAGATAATAGGATCAACCTTTCCAATGGAGCCTGGGATTCTAACCATTTAGAAACTGTCTTCCTTAAGGCAACGAGGAAGCGGATGAAGACAACTGACAGAACCTAAGGGCCTATCTCCTGCTATATATTTCCCCAATGTAACTACTTCCGTCATTCACCACTTTATAAGGGTGGAAGTCAGTCCTCCAAAATATAGTCCTTAGCTTAAAACCAGAGTGTTTTAATGGGCCTTTTATACTTGAGACGTATCCTGTTTTAACAGAAGATTTTATTAATATATATATGTATATTTTGTTATATAATATATATATATATAATATATATATATATCTATATATATATATATAGATAATAAGATAATAGAGGATACAAACCTGACAGTCAAAATTATCAAAGTAACTACACACCACCTAATAATATTTCAAATTGATTTCAAAATGGTCAGTGGGATTTGCGAAGCGTCCGTAAACAAAATCACTGCAGTCAGTTCACGAACACCATCAAGAACTCGTCACTGTACAGTCCATCAGCACCATCAAAGCGCGACTGACTAATAAAGAGGAACATCACTCTATATAAGGAAGATCACATATGGCTCATCACAGCGATGGAAAATGATGAACGCCGTTTCAGAACACTTTTCGGAATTATTTGTCGCACTCATTCTTGGTCGTTGGTGATCCTTTTGCTATCCGTTTGTTATCCTTGGAATGTTGGTGATTCACTGCCGCGTCCGCGGAGCTGCTAGTTTTCCCGAAGGACACCCTTTCTCTCTCTGCAGGATTTTCACCATATTTCACAGCGGCCATAGCGGATGGCTAAGTTAAGCTTGATTACATAGCAAGTGGGCCGAGTTCAAAATGTTTCGTTTACGGTTTCGTTATGGTTCGTTCGGGTCTCGTCCAGATCGAGACGTTGCATTACATCGCTTGTTTTCTAGTTGCTGCAAGAGAATCTGTTCAAACTTTTATCAGAGTTAAGTCGAGAAATTCAAGAATAGAGGAATATACGAGCATTGGTAATAAAAAGATCATTGTTTCTTAACACTTCGTGCGTTCATGTGCAACTCACACGGAGGGAGGGACGGACGGGTCTGTTCAAAACAGCTCTAAACACCTCACCGCCGCAAATGATGCATAGTTTCTCATGCCCTGAGCCTGCCTCTTCCTTTCTCAATTCAGTTATTTCCTTTTTATATCACATTTTCTTTCGAAGGTTCCCGCATAACTGCTTGATAATCGCATGATGACTTCTGTACACTCGTTCATTCTCTTACTCAG
>NC_061104.1:51699410-51704410 GCF_015104395.2 Macrobrachium nipponense | reverse complement strand
TAATCAACAACAAGTAATATACAAACTCAATTAGTCATAAATGGTCATTTACACCTCTTCCTTAATAACCCACAACAACAGAAATACCTTTATACATAAACTGTCCAATTAAACCCAAACAGTAATTAACAGTTTCAAACAATAATTATACACTCCCCCCTGAATTACATTCACTATATTACAAACTCTAGCTCTTCTAACTCTTGTTGAATGTCTTGAAATCGCGTTGCAACTCAGCAACAGGTGCCTGAATTTTCCTCTTCCCCCTCATCTTCATGACAGGAGCTGGCATACGAAGCTCCCTCATCCTCATCATCAGTAGTTTCCTCACTCAATATCAATCCTTGTGAAGAACACGAACGAAGATCTCTAACATGGCGTGGAACTCCATTGACTTCAACAGCTTGTTCTGACAAAACTCTCGTAACTTTGCCTCTTTCAAATTGCATATTGCATCGCATGTTGGATGGTTTTACCCACACCTCATCACCTGCTTTGTAGGGGCCACTCACTGCCACTTTGTTCATTGTGCATGGATCCACTCTCGGACCCTCACAGGGTAAGAATACAGATACTGACAGGGGCAGTCGTTGAGTCGCAGTCATCACGAGGAATCAAATTATACAGATATACAGCCTCTGCAATGCTACAGCCTTTCCTTGCAGCAATGACTTTAACAGTTCGATGGCATCTCTCAGCTATACCATTTCCTGATGGTACATAAGCGCATCTAAAATTAAGATGCACGCACCACTTTTTTGCAAAGTCAGCGAATAGTTTGCTGCGAAAAGCAGTGTCATTGTCAGTTAACAGTTCCTCCGGCGCTCCTCGTTCATAGAACACTGTCTCAAGTTGCCCGATGATACTCTCACTGGTCTGTAAATGGAGCCGACGCCAGAATGGCAAATCGAGATGGTCCACAATCAATGAGAGTGAAGATACGGCCATCCCATCATAGTGAGTAATATCCATGCCAACTCTCTGCCCACACTATCCACTTCCAGACTACCCTTCTGCCACTTCACTGGGGCCGGGTCTATTGACTGGCATGCCTCACAGCATTTGACAACAGCCTGTACTTGCCGCCTGGTAACTCCTAGATGGACTTTCTTCACAAATAGAGAGTTCTTCTCATACCCAGGTTGACCAGCAGCATGAATAGGGATCTCCATTAATTTTCCATCACTAATGGCATGGGACCAACCGAAGCACACACAAGTTTTGCATCTTGGTGACATGAACCAAGGTCCCTCAGCCAGCGCTGAGTACGTGTGTCAAACTGTCCAGCTTTTATTATTGGCAGAAGACACAAGGGGTTGTACCAGACAGCTGGAGGTCACACTCTTCTATCAATGACAAGACTATTCCTAGTCTTCTTCTGATGAGCATTTCACTTGCAGCCTTAGTCTTCAATCTGCTTTTTCCTAAAAGTCCATCTGAAATCCATCTATGCACAGTAGATGAGTCAGTCATTAATTCCACCTTTTGTATCTTCCAAGCCAGTGCAAGATTCAATCCTTTAATGACTGCATCTAGTCAGCCATTATTGATGTGGCAAGAGTCGTCTTTCCGCAGCCAGCTGGCATCTTCCACAATGGAACCATTTACTTCCACTGCAACACAAAGCGCAAGAGAACTAGCATCCACCCAGATCTTGAATTTGTCACCGTTTGACATTCCACTGTCCTCTCACAGGGTCATCCTCTTGACCTTCTCCAGAAGTTCCTGCAAACACATTTTGATGTAATTATCATTAACGACATCGTCCCATCCTTCAATGACTTTATTGACTCTTCTCTTAATGAATGCTACCGCCACTCGCAGCCATCCACAAACAGGGTAATGGCCTAACAGTCTACCACAGTATGGACCACTGCTCGCCGAGTCAATTGTCTTGGTGCATCGCCCAGGTCATTGTCCCCTTTTTGCCAAAAAGACTCTCCTGCTCCCCCAAACTCTCAGGCCCAATGCTCGAGCCCCTTCAGCAAGTCTTTGGTGTGGCTTACTTACTAGCCCAAAATTTGTAAGATGCTCCTCTACACGGCTGGCCTTAACAATATCTTCATTCACCAAGATGTCATCAATATAGCTAGATGTTCCTTTTCTTACAATTGGGTCCTGAAGGAGAACAACAGTTTAAAACAGATTTTCATTACCATTGGAGCAATATTCAAGCCAAACCCCCAGTCGAGTCAGGCAATACCATGGCCTTTGAAATATACAGTCTGGTATGGCCACAGAGACTCATGGATTCTTATTTGCAGGTAAGCTTTAGCCAAGTCTACTACAGATAGATTCACTCCTTGTCTGCGCTACTCACGTAGTTTGTCTGAGCACACATCCGAGTCTGCTGTAAATGCATCAATGTAAGTATTCAGTTCTCTGAAGTCCAGTACAGGCCGCACCTTCTTTTTATTTTGCTGTACAACAGCCATGAGGGGAATAGCCCCTTAGCTGGTCCATATTTATTCTCATCATAAGGAAGCGCCAGCCTTCATTCACCCATCTTTGTAGCTCTGATTCATACAGGTCCTTTGCCTCCTGAGGTACAGAATATGCTTTACTCCATTCTCCAGGATGCCAGGCTCCTTGCCCTCAGACCATTTCCATGTAGCTGTCCAACATTTACTCACAGGATCATAAGTTTGCAGCTAAAATCACGCCCATCCCACCACCCCCACCATCACATCAGCAGCTGCAGAAAAAAAGCAGTGTCTTCCATTTCCAAATCGTACACCACCCTGGTGTCGACAGTGACTCCCCCTAGAGCCCTCAACACCATCCATGCCGAGAGAATTTTAAAACCCGAGTGGCATTAGAGTAGTTACACTACAGAAATGCTGGCAGTAGCTCCATTACTAAGCTGAAAGTGCACGACGCCCATTCCTTCACACACCCTTTCTTGCTCACTCACAGTTATCATGCTAACTGCGCACTTGTTCCATGCCTTACAGCATGAAACATGAGCAATGCTTTGAGAACACCCGGTGTCTACTAGCACGCAACACGTAAGACCCTCTACACTCAAAATAGTACTTGGCAGCACCTTACTCAGTGGGTTTGGGGAGAGGAGGCTGGCGCTGATGCCTCCTCTCCTTGCTCGTTTCCTTTCCCGGACAAGCTGACGCAATGTGCCCCATTCCACCACACCCATAGCACTTTACCCTTCTCCGAAATCGACCATTTTACTCGGTTGCGAGCAAGACAAGCCCTGGCGAAGTGATTTGGTCCAGGCATACATGACATTTCTGAACTGTGTTTTCTACTGGCACAGAACCCAAGCTTCCTGTGGCGCCAAAACATGTTTCCACTGAAACAGAAGGAAGGTCATCTTTCAGAACCGCCCGTGCCCGAGCCAAATCTGTTTCCAGATCGAGGGCCTCCATGCGAGAACCCGGCTCTCAACAGCTGATGAACTCTCTCTGGAAGTCCAGCTACAAAAGCACATGCAAGAGCTTTTTCAGAAATTCCTCCAAACAGGGATCCGAGTCGACGTAGCTCAGCTAAGTAGACATCTGGTGCCTCCCCACTGTGCAACTTCCTACTGACAAACTGTTCATAGGCTACATAGGGATCAACAGCAAACGCAGCCAACAATGCTTCTTTCTCCTTGTCAACCTTCTTCCTATCTGCTGTGGGTAACTCTAAGTACACTGCAAAGGCACCACCTGTAAGCCGCAGAGGGATCACACTGGCCACGTCATCAACTTTCCAAAGCTTGCAAACCAGCTCCAACTTCTCCAGCCACTCCATAACAGATTGTGCATTTCTGCCATCATACTCAGGGATCAGTTTCAAGTCGGAGTTACTCTCCATACTGCCTAGATAGCTTGTGGCAGTAAAGAAACACAGACTTGGTTTTCTCTTCTTAACTTAAAAAATAACATATATATAATGGATACAGACACACAACGATCCTTTGGTGGAGAGGTAATAATCTCCTACAGGGCTTGACTTCAACTAACCATACATACTCCCCACTCTCCAAGAGAGCATCTTAAATAATCATTAACAATCAACAACAAGTAATATACAAACTCAATTAGTCATAAATGGTCATTTACGTCTCTTCCTTAATAACCCACAACAACAGAAATACCTTTATACATAAACTGTCCAATTAAACCCAAACAGTAATTAACAGTTTCAAAAAATAATTATACAGGTTTAGAATGTATAAAAGTTCTTTATATAATTTCCAATTTTACCTTGACACCACCAAGTACCTATTACACCACGAAATTATTTGGAAACAGAAAGCATACGAACGACTTAATAGGGCTGCTAATAACTTTCGTAATGAAGTGTTGGACTCTTTCTCGTTCTTAGATAGTATTGTCTTTACTAGGCTTTTAACATAGTATTCAGTTTCGTTGATTTAGGAATTACCATACCTAGATTTCATGGCTGCAGCAAAACTGTTTATATTTTTCTAAATATTTTTTATCTAAACGTGGGGAATTCCTTTTTTCCTTTGGATTAGAATTTTGTCTGCCCAAATACAAACCTACGTTCTGCCAGTTCTACTTGCCCCTTGAAACATTATTCCACCGCCTGAAAAATCTGAATTTATGTACTGATCTCAGCCGTTTACAAAATTAATGGATGGTTCTATCACATAAAGCTTTCTCTAAATTGAAAACACACTGGGACCCCTTTTTCAATAAAGAACGATTACGAAACCCTCCAAACTTTGTCCAGGCGTGATGATTTGATTATTACGAAGCCTGATAAGGGGAGGAAAACTGTCATCTTAGACAAATCGGAATACGTTAACAAAATGACCCAAATCTTAAATGACCGTACTAAACTTGAAGAAATTGGTCTCCCTAATTATCAAATCATCTTTAGAATAGAAGACAAGATCAATAGATTTCTCCATAGCCTTAAGAAAGATAACATCATTAGCGAGAACACATACCATGATCTTTTTGTCACGGGCTCCTCTTGTGGAATTCTGTATGGTCCAGCCAAAGTCCACAAACCCATCGTCCCCTTCG
>NC_061104.1:51689728-51698910 GCF_015104395.2 Macrobrachium nipponense | reverse complement strand
ACTTGCGATAATCTTACGCTAAGTCGGTTGGTATTGCACTTCCATATTCAATGGAGTGTCTTGGGTTTGTAGGTCACTTACGAGGTCGGTATTATCTTCTTTGGTTATGACGACGATGTGTTAAACTCATGATGATTCGGTGAGGTTCTAGTGTAAACCACGAAGTACAAAAATACTTATATTCCTCTAAGAATTTACATGGTGAAGATCAAGTAGGATTGTACAAGTCTTCTAATGACGATAGCTTGATCGCTTCTGCCAATGAGGCTGGCTAATTCTATTCTCTCTACATGATAAAGCTTAGGTAAAGAGGTACAGGTCTTCTAATGACGATAGCTAACTCTATTCTGCTCTACTACCATCTCGGTTACCAGTCATAAAGGAACAGACAGTAGCTCGAACATATGACATTCAATCAGATGACATAGTTACTAATCACGTAGGCCGCTTGAGCTATAGGTCACGGTGTTTGTCTCAAGCAGGAAGCTTGGACTAAAGTTTATAACAATTGAATGACTACAGGTGCAACGGCATGTTATCTTAGCCTACTTTGTTGTATACGTCATCTTTAGCGTCTCTAGTCTGATCACATTCCTGCAAGCAATCTGGTTGACCTCTTTAGTTTTAGTCTTTTATATATATGGACTAACATTCCATATTTTTATTATGTAATCATTACACATACACTATATGTATATATTAGATTATATTTATGTTATCTTATAGAAGAATAAATAAATTGTATGTAGTATCTAATGCTTCAAGGTATTTTGGGTTACACTATGATTTTGTAGTTACCATAACCTGGGCTTACCTGGTCACTATTCTTACAATTGTAGGGTTATTGAAGATATATATATAATTTATTTATATTTATATACTTACATACGTAACATATATATTATATATATATATATTATATATTATAATATATATATATATATATATATATAATATATATATAATATAGATATATACTATATATATATATATATATATATATTATATATCTAATACTATATATATATATATATATATATAACTATATAAATAAATATATAAATATATATATATATATATATATATATATATATATATATATATATAATATATATATATATATATATTTATTTACACATATATATTTTACAAATGGCACGGGGGTGTTATGATAAAAGTATCCAGTACTAATTAGCCTTGGTAATAATGGTCTGCTACTTGTAAGGAAGAGTGATAAAGTGGGAGACCACCAGTGATATGCAGGTGATACAATTCTAGTGGTTTATTCACACAAAGAACTGATCGAAAATTAAGTACTATTAATTTACAAATGGGTACACAATTTATTACAAATAAATTACAGTGGGGAAACATATACATACAGCTAAATAACTAGGGAAAAATAGATCCAAGTAGTACAGCTGAATGGTAAGGGAAGGATATCCCAAATTTGTGCAATTAATTCCAAAATGGACAACGGAGTTGAGTGAATGCATATGGTTTCCAAAACAGAGGTGGTGTAGTGGCAAACTGGAAACGGGATTGCAAATGGAGTATTCAATCCCGCACTCAGCAGCGTCTTCTGAAATGCAGTGAGAGGTTATGTTGAGCATTAAAAGTAACATGTATAGGCCTCACATATGAAATGGACAAACTCTAAGGCTGGAGGAGGCACTTGAAGTCACTTATTATATTCGTCAAAGGTAATTTATGACGCAAGAAGACATTAGATAACTAACCTGACGTAGGAGATTCACAATACAGGCAGTCCCCTGGTTACGACGGGCTCGGCTTACGACATTACGAGGTTAAGGCACTTGCGCTTCTCAATTATATTCATCAGAAATTATTTCCAGGGTCACGACACGTCATCAGAAATTATTTCCAGGGTTACGACGCATGTTCCGGGGTTACCACACCTACAGCTTGTTCCCATTTTTATATGGGGTCGCCGTTTGGGATGAGCCATTTCCATCTATTTCTATCCTGTGCTTCTGCCTCATCAATTCCCTTCTCATGTAAGTCTCCTCTCACACAGTCCCTCCATCTCTTTCTTGGTCTCCCTCTTCTTCTTCTTCCTTGCACCTCCACCCCCATAGTATGTCTCCCTGCGTGGTCCTCATCTCTCCTCAACAGGTGTCCATACCATCTCAGCCTCCCCTCCTGTACTTTCTTTGATACTTCCACCACCTTAGTCGACCCCCTTATGTAGTCATTTCTGATCCTATCCTCTCTTGTCACCCCAGACATCCACCTAAGCATTCTCATTTCTGCTACATCCATCTTCTTCTGCTCTGTTTTTCTCATGCTTGCTGTTTCCGTACCATACAGCATTGCTGTTCTTACCACCGTCTTGTGAAATTTTCCTTTTAACCTAAGTGGCACTCTTTTGTCACAAAGAACTCCAGAGGCCGCTCTCCAGTTGTTCCAGCCTGCCTGTACCCGATGTTTTACTTCTTCTTCCATACTTCCTCCAGCGTTAACAAAAGCTCCCAAATACTTAAACTTATCAACTCTCCTTATTTGCTCTCCACCAAGCTGAATACTTTCTCTATCATCCCCCTCAGTGGTGGTACACATATATTCTGTCTTAGATCTACTTATTCTCATTCCTCTGTCCTCCAGTACTTGTCTCCATCTTTCCAATTTCACTTCCAGATCTTCCCTGCTCTCTGCACACAGAACAATATCATCCACATACAATATGTTCCATGGTACTGTCTCCCTTACTTCCTCTATTATAACATCCATCACTATGTTAAAGATAAATGGGCTCAGAGCTGACCCCTGGTGTAATCCTACTCTCACCTCAAAACCTTCTGTCTCCCAACACTGCTCCTCACTCTGGTAAATACATTCCGGTACATCTCTTGTATCAATCGCACATACTTCTCTGGCACCATTCTTTCTCCCTCAGACTCCTCCATACCTCTTGTCTCGGGACTCGGCCATAGCCTTTTCAAGGTCATGAATACCATATGTAGGTCCCTTTGTCTTTCCCCGAATTTCTCCATTATTTTTGCCTCAGACAAAATATCCCATCTGTTGTTCCCCTTCCCTTCATAAATCCCATCTGCTCTTTACCTATTTGTACTTCTTCTCTCAGTCTAGCATCTATCATCCTTTCCAGTATCTTCAAAGTGTGGGACATCAATTTAATGCCCTATAATTACCAACACTCTTGGACATCGCCTTTCCCTTTAAAAATTGGGATCAATATACTCCCACGCCACTCATTTGGTATCTTTTCCCATTCAAGGATCTTTATCATAAGATCGTACAGTATATCCACTCCTTCATCTCCTAATGCTTTCCATGCCTCCACCGGAATCATGTCTGGTCCGGTTGCCTTCCCATTCTTCATCTTCTTCTGTGCATTTAGTACCTCTTGCCTAGAAAACCTCATTACCATGCCAATGTTCACTTGCCCATCCTCTCTTATTAGTCCATTATTTTCTTCATTTAACAACTGTTCGAAATATTCTTTCCATCTCTTCACAATGTCTTCCTCCTTTCTAAGTACTACACCATCTTGATCCTTTATTTGTTTGATATGTGTTATATCTTTGGTGCTCTTATTTCTAGCCTTTGATAGCTTGATCATCTTCTTTAATCCTTCCTTTGTCCCCAGCTCATTATACACATCATCATACGACTTTGCTTTAGCTTGGGCTACACCTTTTTTCACCACCTTGTTTTTCTCTCTGTACCTATCTCTGTCTTCCACTGACTGTGACTCTTCCCATCTTTTCTTTGCCTCCTTCTTATCTTTTACTACTTTCTCAATGTCTTCATCCCACCACCAAACTCTCCTTTTCTCCCATATGATACCAGATGTCTCTCCTAGCAGCTCCTTTCTATGCCTTCTTATTACTGCTGCATTTCGTGCCCACCATTCTTGAACATCTTCAATCCCTATATCAATATCCTCCAAACCCTCCTCTTAAACTCTCTCTTCTTATCCCCTGCCTTCTCTAATTTGTACCATTTAATTTTCCTTATCCCTTTAGCTTTGGTTTTTCTTTCCCTTTTTAACTTCAAATCCATACATAGCAGTCTGTGGTCGCCTGGAATAACTTTGCAGTTCTTGACCTCCACCAGATTTATCCTTTTATACAAGAAGTAGTCTATCTGGGAGAATCTTCCCCCACTCCTATATGTTATTAGGTGTTCCCTTTTCTTCTTAAAGAATGTTTTTACTATTGCCATGTCGAATGACACAGCAAAGTCCACTACACTCTCTCCTTCTGGGTTTCTCTCCCCAATTCCATGGCCCCCATGCACCCGCCCAATTGCCTCATTTTCACTTCCGACATGGCCTTTCAAATCTGCCCCAACTATCACCTTCTCATGCTCTTCCAGTTCTTGCATTATTCCATCCATGTCTCTCCAGAAATTTCCCTTCTCTTCTTCTGTGCAACCAACTTGTGGTGCATATGCTCTTATAATATTCAGAATCTCTCCTCCATAACATATCTTCAATGTGATGATACGGTCATTCTTTCTATGCACTTCTATTACCGAGTTCTTTAGTTCACTAGACAGTACTATGCCAACTCCATTTCTACCTTGTTTATTTGCTCCACCATAATATAGCTTATATCCATCTCCCAACTCTTTAGCTTTATTTCCTTTCCACTGCGTTTCTTGCACGCACATAACATCTACTTTCTTTTCTCTCATCAAGTCAGCCAATTCTCTACCTCTCCCAGTCATGGACCTAACATTTAGCTGACATACTCTAAACCCAATGTGAGGTCGCTTCTTTAGCTGCACCCGCTCCTGATGCAGTAGCCCTCGCCCTACCACAGAGTTAGGGCGATGTCTCTGTGCGTCGTTTACGGAGTACGCCCTAGCATTACCTCTTTCCATATTTTTGCTCATTCCATTTTTTTTTTTGGTTTTGGCACAGATTTTCACAGTCGGATGCCCTTCCTGACACCAACCCTCCCTATTTATCCGGGCTTGGGACCGGCACCCATAAGGACTTGTTTGCCCCCCCAGGTGGCAGATGAAATATGACATGAAAAATGCAAAATAATCAATATTTGAACGTTTTTTGATGGAAAGCAATAAGAATGCAGTTTGCATAGTTTTCAATGCACCCAAAGCATTAAAAGTAAGGTTTTATACATGCGACTTACCAGGCAGATATATACTTAGCTATAGACTCCGTCGTCCCGACAGAATTCAAAACTCGCGGCACACGCTACCGGTAGGTCAGGTGATCTACCATTCCCGCCGCTGGGTGGCGGAATCCCAACCATTCCCGTTTTCTGAGCCAGATTTTCTCTGTCGCTGAGGCCGGCAACAACTGTTGTTTGGTCTCTCCTGATTGGAATTCTGCTCATTTGCCGAGAATTGGTTGGACTCATTTGGTGAAGTACTCTTGTTTATTCTCGGGATTGGCATACGCTTATTTTGGACTGGATTAGGATTTGGATTTGGTTTTTTCTATTAAGATGGCTGAAGCTAAAGTAACACCTAAGTTTAGGGTTTGTGCAAGGGAAGAATGCAGAACTAGGTTGTTTAAAGCAGAGGTAGATCCTCATACGCTTTGTAGTAAATGTAGAGGTTCTGAATGTGCGGTTGATAGAACTTGTGCTGAATGTGAAGGGCTTTCGGAGCAAGGATGGAAGGAAATTAGCTTACTTATATTAAGAAAAGAGAGAAGGATAGAGCTAGGAAAGCGTCAGCTAGAAGCTCGAGTAGATCTTGTTCTTTTGAGCCTGAATCAGAAATTAACAAACTAGATGATGTTTCTCCCATAACCTCAGCCCCTTCTCCCTGTGTTGAATCTAAGGGTTCATTTTCAGAAATGGAAAAAATGAGATCCTCGATCAGGGAGCTTCAGGAGCAGCTTAAAGCCATGGAAACACAAGGTAAGAGTGTCAGTGAATACAGTGACCCCAGTGCAGTGGAGGGGTGGGCGTCTGATCGGCTCCGCATTGCTCCTAGGCCTAGACCGCTTCCAAACTCCCAGACCAGGGGAGGAGGAATGTCAAAAGCCGCAGGGAGGATGTGGAGCATCCCCAACGATCAGGCGTCCCCTTCGGCAGACCCTGAAAGTAACGACCCACGGCCTACCTTGGATAGCCGTAGAAAAGCATCCTGGAAGAGTGTTTTTCTGCGTCGGACTCCTCCTCGTCCAGGCGTGGATGGAGCTCTGCTTCGAAGTCTCGTCCTCTGAAGAGATCGTGGGTAGCGCCGAAAGGAGACGCTTTTGATTCAAGCCCAGAGCGATTTCCAGAGGATTTTCCTTCGACTAGTAAGAGGGCGAGAAGACCGTCTCCAGCGCCTCAAGATCCAGACAAAGCTTTTCCTGCTTAATCTACAGGAGCAAATCCTATCCTCCTTGGTAGGCGCTCTACATAAGGATTCGTCTCGAAGGAAAGACTCCTCCCTTCCAGTGAAGAGATCAAAATTGTCTTCTCCTGGTAGGAGAGAAGTTTCTCACTCTAGCAGGCGCTCGTCTCCGGAGAGACTCTCTCGTTCTCCGGCCTTTAAACGATCCTCTCCTATCTATATGAAGAAAGTTCCCAGCGGTAGCCGCTCGCAGAGCAAGCGGTCAGCTACGTCTCTTAGGAGAATCAGGAGTCGGACTCCTCTTCTGAGGATCAGGATAGGCGGCAAGAGCCTAAGAAGCAGGAGCTTGTGAGAAACATAGAGTTGACAGAGCCTAGTAGGCGCCAAGAATATTACAGGCGTATAGAAGCCTTACAGACGCCAGGAGTCTTGTGAGAGGTGTCAAGAGCCTACAAGGAGTCACGACAGCGCCAGGAGTCAAGCAGGCGCCAGGAATCAAGCAGGCTTCAGGAGTCGAGAGGCGTCAGGAGTCGGGTAGGCGCCAGGAGTCTAACAGACGCAGGAGTCGAGCAGGCGTCAGGAGTCGAGTAGGCCGGCGCCAGGCGCCTTGTACGAGCTTAGGTCAGAGTAAGACCCCTTCGCACTTTATGAGTTCTTCGGAGAGTAGAAGCCCTTCACCTGGTAGGAAACAGGTGCCTGAGAGAAGATCTCGTGCGTTTAGAAACTCTGTTGCGCCTTGTAGTAGCAAGGATTTGTCACACGGACGACGCTCTTCTTCGTTTTGACAGAAGTCCCTCGACAACTAAGAACCGCTCTTTCTCCGAAAGGATCCCCTTGGCAGCCGGAGACTTAGAAGCAAGTCTCGGATGAAGAATTACATGTGGATGTAGTAGTCTCTGATTATAAGAGATTGTCCTTGTTGTTGTTGCAGGAGTTCGGAGATAAGCTTCAACCAGCGGATCCGCCCTCTCCAGGATCTTTGCTATCGAGCACGAAGTCTCCAAAGGCATCCTCATTTGTAAAGATGCGTCCAGCCCTTAGTATGAAAAAAGCGTTCAAAGGATTTGGAGAATGGCTTAAGAATAAAAGAGAGGCGGGCAAGACTGTTTTTCATGCCCTCCTTCAAAGTTGACGGGTAAACCTGGAAGATGGTACGATACCCAGGAACCTATGGGCTTAGGACCTGCCTTCATCGGCAGACGCAGATTACGCTTCCTTAGTAGATTCTTCAAGGAGGCGCGCTCTACTATCAGCAAAAGCTACTTGGGGGATGTGTGAACTGGACCATCTACTAAAGGGACTCTTTAGGACGCTCGAAGTATTTAATTTTATGGACTGGGCTTTGGGAGCCCTTGCGAAGAGAGCCCAAGATCCCGAATTTGTCACGATGGAAGAATTATCGAGTGTGTTATCGTGTCTGACAGAGCGGTGATGGACGGTTCGGTGGAAGTGGCTGCTCTTTTTTTGGATCGGGAGTTTTTGAAAAAGAGAGCAGTGTATGGGTCTTTCCTGTCCAAGTCAGTATCTCCTCTACAGAGGTCGGCCTTGCTATATTCGACGCTTTCGAACCACCTTTTCCCACAGACACGGTGAGGGATGTAGCAAAATCATTAGCTGGAAAAAAGCCGAACAACAGGATTTACTGGGGAAAAACCCCAAACCAGGGGGGTTTGCAGCAAAGAGGTTTCAAAGCCTGCGGTTCCATTTTTTCAAAATGAAGGATATAAAACACCTCTTCAGCAGCCCTTTCGCAGGAGCCTCTTCCTCCTCCAAGAAATCCCCTTTTAGAGGTAGAAGGACCGGATACCAGAGGAGACCTTCCAGGAGACCTGCAGGGAAGGCAAAATGAAGAAGAAGTCCTCCAGATAGCGGTAGGCGCCAGACTGTCGAACTTTGCCAGAGTCTGGGCGAAGAGGAGGGGCGGACAGCTGGACCCTCTCGATCCTCGAGAGAGGATACCTCATCCCCTTCAGGGAATATCCTCCCTTAACAAGAACTCAAGGGAAGTTAACAGCGAGATACAACGATCCTGTCAAGAGTCAAGCTCTCCTGCAAGCAGTAGAACTTATGTTGCAGAAAAGGGCAATAGAACCGGTTCAAGATCTCCATTCACCAGGTTTTCTAACAAACCGTCTATTCACCATGGTACCAAAAGCCTCGGGCGGGTTGGTGGAGGCCGGTTTTTGGACGTAAGTGCGCTGAAACGTCTTTGTGATCAAGAAGAAGTTCTCGATGGAGACCTCTTCCTCTGTACTTTCTGCTCTTCGTCCAGGGGACTGGATGGTATCCCTGGACCTTCAAAGATGCATATTTCCATGTGCAATTCATCCGGCATCAAGGAAATACCTAAGATTCATGTCACAGGGAAGAGTGTTTCAATTTCGAGCGCTTTGCTTCGGACTTTCGACGGCCCCGCAAGTCTTCACGGGTATCCTAAGGAATGTGGCGCATTGGCTACATTTAGAGGGGATCAGAATCTCGATGTATTTGGACGACTGGCTAATACGAGCAAAGTCGAAGCAACAGTGTCTGGAGGACCTTTCGGTAACATTAAAGATGACGCAGTCATTGGGACTCCTAGTCAACCTCGGGAAGTCCCAGCTGGATCCCCAGCAGAACATAGTTTATCTGGGGATTCGGATGGATTCTCGGGGTTTTCTAGCGTCTCCGTCAACAGAGAGAATAGAGCGCTGCCTTACAAAGGTGTCAGGATTTCTAGGGAAAGAACATTGTTCCGCGAGGGAGTGGATGAGTTTGCTGGGAACCATTTCCTCGTTGGAGCAGTTCGTTTCCCTAGGGAGACTGCACCTAAGACCCCTTCAGTATTATCTGAAGGAGAACTGGGATCAAAGTTCCAGGACCTCGAAGAGTCATTC
>NC_061104.1:51682228-51684728 GCF_015104395.2 Macrobrachium nipponense | reverse complement strand
CAGTGCCAAGTCTTGGGATATTACTGAGAGTTCCAATGGGAGCTTATGCTCGCTTACAGTGCTCCACCATTTTATGTTGCTCAGTGTTGCTAGTTCAAGTTCTTGATCCATATTTTCATGCACCGATATAATCCTTTAGAATTAGTGATTTTTCTTGCCATCAGGTGGCACATTTGCTTTGCTACTGTAACTAATAGCAATTAATATCAGTAGTGTCACGGAGCTAGTCAGTGCTCCTGTAAACTTTAATCTTCTGATAACCTTATGGAGATTATATTTTGTATATGGACAGATTACATTTATCTTCAATCCTTTGAAATATAATTTGAGTGGTATTCTATAAAGGTTCTTACAAGTTCGGTTCATAGTTGCGTGCCCCCTTGAGTCAGTAGAGACGTTTTTGCACAAGGCCTTTTTTTTTTTTTTTTTTTTTTTTTTTTTAATAGAGCCAGTTTTTGGATTTCTCAAAATAAAACTCAATACCCTTCACACAGACGATGACAATATATATATATATATTATATATATATATATATATATATATATATATATATATATATGGTTTGCTTATGTAAGTGTGTGCAGGGTACTCTTCTTCCTGACGTGTCAGGTGTAGATGCAGATATCTTTGATAAAAAGATCTCGGGGTTTTGAGAATAGCGTATCAGACATTTCCCTCAATACTGAGGCCTCATTAAGGAAATTAATGAATGTGATGAAAGCTACGCAAACAACGGTGCTGCAGTATGAAGAGAAAGAAATAAAAACTAGGAGAGAGAGAGAGAGAGAGGCTGCGAAAGCAGACATCTCCGAGATAGATCGTTTGTCAGGAATTCTCTTTGATCTCGGAGCGTGCCTTTGGCGGCTCTGGTACTAATGTTTGCCTATGTATTAAAATGAATCGCTGTTTTCTCGCCGAGGTTTGTGGTTTGGGTGATGTGGGAAAAATCATTTTTATTGCCCTTAGTCCATTGGGACTTTGTGTCGGGCTTGACTTTGAGGCATTTCGCGTGAGAGGTTTTGAGGTGGTGGTAGGTATTGCGTTTGCCCCCTCTCTCTCTCTTCTCCTCGGCGTTTAATTCATTGATATATAACGTCTTTTTATATTTGCCTATTCGCTTATGAATGGATGAAAGCGATTACACCCATCTAAATGCTAAAAACTGCGTGAACAATGGTAGTTGGTCCCATTGTTATTATCTGTATTTCATTCAGACACCCCCGTGAGACGTTCGACTTCCTAGCGCATTTGAAAGGACGCCTCTGATTGGTTGTCGACGAGAGGCAGGTGTAGCGTCTAGGTGTCGCCTCCCACCCAGCACCACGGTAACCCAACAGCCTGCTGTGGTCTCGTAGGCTCAGAAAGTATTTATATTCTTTTATTTACCTCGCCTGTTACACCAGCCAGGCGAATTTTGTTGACATTATTAGATTAAGCCACGATTGGGCAACTGCAACGCAATTTTCCAAACTCGATTGGGTCAAAAATAAAGTTGCAACTCCTGAGAATGACAGTGAATAATTAACGTATACTTTGTATCTTGCTTTACCTATCGATTGGTACCACAGAGTTTAACTTACGTCAAGATTTCACCTAATTTAAGATATACGGTGTTGAAGGTACTAATTTCCATCGCAGTTTGGGTTTGTTGTAAATTGCTTGCTCATTTCTTAAACCAAAAATACTACGGATTTTAATGGAGAGGCGGTAAATTTAGTACCGTTTATCGTGGTATATTTGTAGTTGATCGAGTGGGTGCTTTCTAACCTGCCTTCAACACGCACCTCTCTCTCTCTCTCTCTCTCTCTCTCTCTCTCTCTCTCTCTCTCTCTCTCTCTCTCTCTCATCTGGCAGTATTGACCCCTTTATCAGAAAAGTAATATTGAGTTTTCATTTTTATAGGATTTGTAACGCGGTATTGTAAATAACTTACATCGTACAATTGACAGCCTAGTTTAGTGTAAGCTTTGGAGTTGCAATCTAATGTGTGCAGGTGTGATAGGTAGTCGGGCGCTCTTGTTTTACTTTGTGTGTTTGTGTGACTGAAGAATGTTTGCGTAATATTATTCAGGAGTAAACTTTGAAATCCTACAGGATTTGTTATCTTAAATAGAGAACATGGTAGTTATAATGATAAGACTAGTCCTGCTTCCTTCTCAAACGACACTTATGAAATACGGCATTTGAAATACCGTTAGCCGTTGCCAGTGTTATTTCACCCCGAAAGCGACACGAGAGTCATGGAACTCCCCGTTATAAAATATCTCGGACAACTTGAATTTTATAACGCGTGCATTTATGTTTACCTCTCCCGAAAACGACGAGAAAAGCTCGACAACAGAGAATGTTAAAATTTTAATGCCGTCATTACGGGGACCCGCCATTAAAAAGAAAGAAAGAAGAGAGAAATAGGTTTAATGTTGCCGCTGGCAAAGGCAGCAGTTGCCTGAAAGCGTTGGCGGAATGTGATTTAATGTTTAATGGCTTTTATTTAGCGGG
>NC_061104.1:51649728-51677228 GCF_015104395.2 Macrobrachium nipponense | reverse complement strand
TATAATTACATTATTATTATATTATTATTATTATTATTATTATTATTATTATTATTATTAGAAATCTCATATCATGATTCACTAAACTAGTGAAGGAATCCACAGTGGTGTAAATGTAATGTATATAATATATATAATATATATATATATACTATATATAGTATATATATATATATATATATATATATATATATATATATATATATATATATATATATATATATATATTGGTGGATGTCTTCACCATTATTATTATTATTATTATTATTATTATTATTATTAGTTTTTTTTTGTTTTTTTTTTTTTTTTTTTTTTTTTTTTTTTTTTTTTTTTTTTTTTTTTTTTTTTTTTTTTTTTTTTGCTCTATCACAGTCCTACAATTCGACGGGTGGTATTTATAGTGTGGGTTCCGGGTTGCATCTGCCTCCTTAGGAGTCCATCACTTTTTCTTACTATGTGTGCCGTTTCTAGAATCACACTCTTCTGCATGAGACCTGGAGCTACTTCGCCTCTAGTTTTTCTAGATTCCTTTTCAGGGATCTTGGGATCGTGCCTAGTGCTCCTATGATTATGGGTACGATTTCCACTGGCATATCCCATATCCTTCTTATTTCTATTTTCTTAGATCTTGATACTTATCATTTTTTCGCCCTCTCTTTCTCTTCAACTCTGGTGTCCCATGGTATTGCGACATCAATGAGTGATACTTTCTTCTTGACTTTGTCAATCAACGTCACGTCTGGTCTGTTTGCACGTATCACCCTATCCGTTCTGATACCATAGTCCCAGAGGATCTTTGCCTGATCGTTTTCTACACTCCCTCAGGTTGGTGCTCGTACCACTTATTACTGCAAGGTAGGCTGATGTTTCTTGCACAGGCTCCAGTGGAGGGCTTTTGCCACTGAATCATGCCTCTTTTTGTACTGGTTCTGTGCAAGTGCGGGCATTCACTTGCTATGTGGTTTTATGGTTTCATTTTTCGTATTGCACTTCCTACATATGGGAGAGATGTTATTTCCGTCTATCGTACTTTTGAACATATCTGGTTCTTAGGGCCTGATCTTGTGCCGCTGTTATCATTCCTTCAGTTTCCTTCTTTAGCTCTCCCCTCTGTAGCCATTGCCAATTGTCATCGCTGGCTAGTTCTTTAGTCTGTCTCATGTATTGTCCGTGCATTGGTTTGTTGTGCCAGTCCTCTGTTCTTTCTGTCTTTCCTCCTGTCTTTGTATATTTCTGGGTCTTCGTCTACTTTTATTAGTCCTTCCTTCCCATGCACTCTTTAGCCACTCGTCTTCACTGGTTTTTCAGATATTGCCCCAGTGCTCTGTTTTCACTGTGACGCAGTCCTCTATACTTAGTAGTCCTCTCCCTCCTTCCTTTCGTGTTATGTACAGTCTGTCCGTATTTTGCTCTTGGGTGTAGTGCTTGTGTATTGTCATTTGTTTCCTGGTTTTCTGATCTATGCTGCGGAGTTCTGCCTTCGTCCATTCCACTATTCCTGCGCTGTATCTGATTACTGGCACTGCCCAAGTGTTTTATGGCTTTTATCAGTTTTTCCGGCGTTGAGTTTTGACTTGAGTATCGCCTTGAGTCTCTGCATATATTCTTTCCTGATCTTGTCCTTCATCTCTTGGTGTTTTATATCTCCTCCTTCCATTATTCCCAGGTATTTGTATCCTGTCTCATCTATGTGTTTGATGTTGCTTTGCTCCCATCTGGTAGCTTTATCCCTTCAGTCTCGTTACTTTGCCTTTATGTATGTTGACTAAGGCGCATTTTTCTATTCCAAACTCCATTCTGATGTGTCCCCAGTACCCCACAATCCTTACAGTCCCTGGATTAGGGTATCTATTTCCTTGATGCTCTTACCATACAGCTTGATGTCGTCCATGAACATCAGATGGTTTGATTTTATTGCCTCTTTTCTTGAGTTGGTACCCGGCATCCATCTTCTGTAGTACTTTTGTCATGGGAATCATGGCTACTACGAAGAGTAGTGGGGACAGTGAGTCGCCCTGGAAGATCCCTCTCCTGATATTAACCTCTGCTAGTCTTATTCCAGAGCTTGTAAGTATTGTATTCCAGTTGCGCATTGTATTTTTGAGGAAGCTGATGGTATTTTCCTCTGCCCCATATATTTTCAGGCATTCTATTAGCCATGTGTGTGGTATCATGTCGAAGGCTTTCTTATAGTCTATCCATGCCATGCTTAGGTGGTTTTCCTTCTCCTACTGTTCTTCATTACCATTTTGTCTATCAGGAGCTGGTCTTTTGTGCCCCTTCACTTCCTTCTGCAGCCTTTCTGTTGATAGGGGATGGTGTTTTGTCCTCCCTCTAGGTAGTTGTATAGCCTTTTCACTGATGATACCTGGTTTAGTAACTTCCACTTATTGGTAGGCAGGTGATGGCCTGTAGTTACTGGCTATATTTCCCTACTCCTTTGTCTTTTTGTACTAAGGATGTTTCTTCCTGTGGTCATCCATTTGGGTGCTTGGTGATTTGAGATACAATGCTGGAGTTGTTCTGCTATTCGTGGGTGGTATGGGCCTTGAAGTTTTTAAGCCAGTATATCCATGGACTTCATCGGGACCTGGGGCTTTCCAGTTTGGCATTTTCTTTAGTTGGTGTCTGACTGTGTCTGTCGTGATGTCTGTGAATCTTTGTTTTAATTCTCCCTGTTTCTTCTTCCTTGACTTCCTGGAGCCATGTTGCATGTTTTGTTTGTGTGATACCGGATTGCTCCATATGTTTTCCCAGAGTCTCTTTACTTGGTTCGGCTTCAGGAATTTCTGGGTGGTTGTCTTCCCCTCTTAGTTGGCTGTATAGTCTTTTTTCTGGTTGGTTCCGAACTAGTTTTGTTCTGTTGGTATCCCACCCTATTCCTGTTCATGTACCGTTGGATCTTGTGTGCTTTGGCCGTTAGCCTCTGTTTTACATCTTCTATTGTGTTGTTTAGTCCCCTCTCTTGTACTTTGTATTTCTCGTTAAGTTCCTCCCTTGTTTTCTTGCTTCTTAGCCTTTTTTCTGCCATCTCTTTCAGTTTACTCAAGTCAGATCTCATCACCATGATCTGCTTTTCCAGGCGCCTTTTCCAAGGAGGTTGCTGTTTTGGTTTCTGTTGGGTTGGTTGTGACGGTGGTGTTGGTGTTTCGAATCCCATCAGTTCTGCTACTAATCTTGCTCCTGCATAATGTTCAAGTTTATTTGTTTCTGTGATACTGGTGGTGTGTATTAGGCATTATTTCATTGGGACCTCACTTGTTTTCTCCCTTAATTTCTTGGTGTTGTAGGCTTCATGGAGGGGATCTTTGTTCTCTCTGTATCTGGCTCCATCCATTGTCTAATCTTTTCTACCCATTCCGTCCTCTCTGTTGCTTCGTCGGTGTTTCTTCGTGTGTCGTTGTTTGTATACTTCATCCTCCCTGTCGTCTTCTGTGGCATCGTCTCTCAGTTCGTCTTCGTGTAATTCGTTGTCTTGTGACATTTCCCTTTCCAGTTCTTCTCCTTCTGTTGGGGAGAGCCAGTTCTTTTTCTTTATGTTTCTTACTTGGTCTGCCAGCCTCTGCTCTTGTTTGGGGGTGTATTCCTCTCATTCCAGATGTTGATCAATCTTCTTCTATATCCTCTCTCCGTCGGGTTGCTTCTGATGTAGCATCTCCATATTTCCTTATTTTCTTCTCTTGTCCATTTCTTCCTTTTTGCCTCTGTAGCTCCAATCTAGGCTGTTGATTACTTTCGTTGTGGTGATCAGTTGCTGGATGACGACCTCCAAGTACCTGACCGTCTTCCCCTTCAATTGGTTGAATACCTGGTTGCCGGACGAAGCTCCTCTGTTGCCAGAGGTTCCATTTACGTCGTTGTCGTTTATTCCTTCATTTCTTTCCATCATTGCTGAGTTTTGCTATTTAACCCATAGCTGGACCCTACCCCATCAGGGATAGGTACTCATTTACAGCTGAGTAGACTGAGGAAATTATGGTAAAGATCCTTTCCCAAGGAATCAACGCCGAGGAGAGCGGTCACCCATCAACGACTGACCAGCCCCAATGTTTGCTTAACTTGACTTAAGTCTATTGAAGACCTAACCAACTCCTCCACGGCGCCACATTTATATTATTATTATTATTATTATTATTATTATTATTATTATTATTATTATTATTATTATTATTACTATTATTGATGAAACAAAATCAGTTGAATCTGTCGAATTTTGTAACAAACAACTTTCTAAGAACAACTTTAGAAGTAAGGCGAATAATGGGTAGAGATAACTAATTAGTGTTGATACAGGCAGTTGCTATTATATTCGCCTTTCTCCTCCCAATGCCCATTCATATATATAATACTTATATATATATATATATATATATATATATATATATATATATATATACTATATATATATATAATATATATATATATATATATATATATATATATATATATATATATATATATATTGGTGGATGTCTTCACCATTATTATTATTATTATTATTATCATTATTATTATTATTATTATTATTATTATTATTGATGAAACAAAATCAGTTGAATTCTGTCGAATTTTGTAACAAAACAACTTTCTAAGAACAACTTTAGAAGTAAGACAATAATGGGTAGAGATAACTAATTAGTGTTGATACAGGCAGTTGCTATTATTATTCGCCTTTCTTCTCCCACTGCCCATTCACTCTCATATGAACTCCTGGAGAAAGTATAACGCAAAACAAAAGAGAGAGAGAGAAAAAAAAAAAGAGTGTGACGAGAGAAATAGAGAGATTCTCTTCCCACTGCCTATTCACTCCCATATCCACTGGTGAAAGAAAGTAAAAATGAACGAAAGAAAAATGATAAAGAAAGTGGTGAGAGAAAAAGAAAGAGATAAAATTCTTCCTCCGTCTATTAACTCTCATATCATCCCCTGGAGAATGTAAAAAGGAAAGAAAGAGAGTGAGTGAGGAGAAAATGAGCGAGAGAGAGAGAACGTAACTTGAGTTACCCTCCAGTATGTTAGCGTGAGATCTTTTAAGCTCTCGAAAAATTTTATTTTTAATTTTTTTTTTTTTTTTTTTTTTTTTTTTTAGCCAATCGCAGCGTTTGCTTTCCACCCTCGGTTCTGACGTGCTTTGGGCGGTGCGCGCGAACTGATGAATTAATTCATGCTTTCATTACTTCCTTGTCAGAGGCGTAGTATGTGGTAATTCTAAAGACCTCCCCACATAGATATTTTCCTTAGCGGTATAGAAGAACCGTCAGTGTTCCTTCCTAAGGCCCCCAGCTGCAACCTTTTTCATTCCTTTAACTGTATCTCCATGCATATTCTCTCTGTGCCATCTTACTTTCCACCTTCGCCAACAATTGTTTCAAAGTGCAACAACGAGGTTTTCCTCCTGTTACACCTTTCGAACCTTTCTAATCTCGGGAAATGAGTTTCCCTTTCAGCGCTGAGTGGCCTCATGAGGTTTCGTGAAGTGGAGCTGATTAGGCATTGGAATATCTGTTCCATTCTCAGAGTGTAGAAAATTATCGTGGATATCGGCGGTTTATTCTGTTTTCAAAGTATAATCAGTTTATAAGATACCATTAAAGCGGAGCTTATTGAGTGGAGAAAATATTTAAATTTCATTAATTTATAAAATCCATTCTCCGCCGTAGTGGGATAGTGCCGTCAGTGCACCTCATGCGATGCACTGTAGACATGGCTCTTAAGGTTCTTTGCAGTATCCCTCCGTCCCCTAGCTGCAACTCCTTTCATTCCTCTTACTGTACCTCCGTTCATATTTTCTCACACCTTTCAAACCTATCTGCTCGCAATTAACCTTTCACCGCTGAATGACCTCATACTTCAGAAGTTCTCCTTGCATTTTAATAACTTAGTATATTTTCATTTATGTATTTATTTTGTTCAATTTATCTGTTTCTAATAACGGGCCTCTTCTGTAAATCCATTACCTTCTGTTGCTTCTTTCGAACGAACACCACTTTCTTTGGAAGCTTGAATTGCAAATCAGTGGCCCTTCTGAGCTCGTACCACATGAATAGTGTTCATCTTCAGAATAATCTTACTATAATGGGGATATTAAGTCTGTCCGTCCGTCTGTCATTCAATCACGGCCAAGCGGCTGGTCCGATGGGCATGAAACTTGGCAGGGTAATAGTGGGTATCCCTAAGATGGTTTAAATGGGGTTTCATCCTACTCCCATCCCTCTGAGGGGGCGGGGGGGGGGGGTGGAGGAGAAGGGATTTCCTGAAACGAAGCTGGTTCTGCCCGTGAAACGGGGCTAGTTATGCCCGTAGACTTCGGTACTTTACGAATTTATCATACATAATTTCTGTATACATATGTTTGCTAGTAATAATAATAATAATAGATCCCAGCATTTGGTCTTTAGCCGAATTTATATTCTAAATACCATTCTCAAAATGTACTAAATTCTTCCAAGTGAATGAAAACGAGAACAGATTATTTTGGCTCTCTCTCTCTCTCTCGTAGTAGCCATCTTGCTTGGTGAGACGTACCCGCGTGAAGTCAGATTAATCAACAGATATCACAAGTTTAACATACGACTAGAATTTGAGAAATATCTAGAAGTGTTCGTGAACTATCGGTGATAAGATTAGTGTGAAAATAGTAGGATAAAGCGTCTTCTAAGTTAGTTTAACAAGTGTAATACTGAAATCAGAACAAGTTGGCAGTAAGTTCCAACTGCGGGAAAAGGTGGCGTAATTTAGCTTGCTTGGCGGATTCGCAATACGATGAGGTAGCAGGAAGGGAACTGGCATTTCTCATCTATGAATCAGCAACAGTCCTAACCAAAAGATACAAAGCATTCATAGATATATTAGAAGGATATAATCCTTCAAACTGGAACAAATCTAATGAAAACATCTTGAAAATATTGAAGAAGTTCCAAATAAAATCCAAGTGGTCAAGAGAACTCATAAAGAAAATATACATAAAACCACATATTCCGACAAAGAAAATTGAATAATAAGGTGAATCTTGTGAATATCCTAATTGATGCATTAGGAAAAAGAATGCCAAAAGCATGCAAACTGTGTAAGGTTTGGTATAGCATAGTCAATCCACAAAACCTAATCAGAAAATGTGCTGCATGCAACATTCCGACCCATCCACAGTGTGCTGAGGTAATGCAAGATTTGAGAAAAGATACAAGAATTTTTTGTTCAACATGTCTATCATGGATAGACAATGTTATTAAATCAAGATTGAATGTACAAATAGTTGAGGATGAAGAAGAAGAGGAAGAGGAAGAAGAAGAAGAAAAAGAAGAGGAGGAAAACGGAAGAGAAGTAAACAAAAATGAAATGACAGAAAAAAAAAAGGGAAAGCAAAGAACAGATAAAAAGTATGGATGCAGAGATACTCATTGATACTACATATGAGGCAATAAGCAGCATACCTACGAAGAAATAAATTACGATATGACAACAGAAAAGCAAATCCCGAAGAGGCTCTACCCAGATCTACACAATGACGGGAAAGAGGAAAAAATAGACAAGAAAGACAAAATCTGCAACCTTTGAAAAGAGGGAATTGCAGATTTGGAGAAAGATGTTACTACAAACATCCTAAGGTATGTTAAAACTATGAAATATATGGTAAATGTGCATACTTAGATGGCTATGGGGATGATTGCAGAGATCTGCATCCAAAAATATGTAAACCTAAAAGAAGGAAAGGATGTAAGTTCGACAAAAAATGCAAATATATGCACCCTGTAGCCAGAATCATAATCAAATAAATAACCAACCAAGTAATAAAAATCCAGAATAAGAAAGAAACAAATAAAGAGAGAAATCAAGAATATCAGGTAAAAGAGAAAAGCAAACCACCAATGAGATATGCAGAGTGTCAGCAAAAAAAAAATTCAAAGCATCAGCTCCGAAATTCTACTCAAGAGATAATACTGTATTTATTATGCAAGAGGATATTGCAGAAACAGGAGAAAATTGCAGATTCAGACACAAAATGAATAATTATGATTTGAAAGGAAGATCAAATATTATGGAAAAGTTGGATTTTTTAATGTCAGAATTTCTGGAAATGAAAAAAAGAACAACATACCAGAACAGGAAAGAGACATGGGAAAAACCTTATTACTACCAATATTAAATGAAGGAGAAAACACGCAAACCATCATAGTGATGAATGCGCAGGTTTTAGTTACGAGTAACTCCAAAAGACCAAAAATAGAGTACTTAGAAGAACTAACCCAAAATGAAAAGAAAATAGATATAATGAATATAAGTGAAACCTGGTATTCCCAAGAGACTGGGAATGATGATCAAATAAAAGGGTTCCAAACTTATAGATCAGATAGAAAAAATAGGAATCAAGGGGGAACCGCAATATAATGGGAAAGACCAAAAAAAACAAGGAAAAATATATGAGAAATATAGTAACTCAGAATGTGAACTAATAGCGTAGAATTTGAATCTGAAAAATTGATGAACATAGTAATATATAGACCTCCTAATACTAAAGAGTTTGACTTAATAATTGAAAAATTGGATGATATATGTAGAAATCACAAGGACTGGACTATTCTCCTATCTGGTGACTTCAACTTTCCTTTCGTATGAATGGAAAGACGAATAGGAGACTGTGGTTGTACTTATACATATAAAAAAGAGAGTAATAATAGTGCAGAAGATAAGAGGCAATTTGAAAAGCTATTAGATATGCTACTAGAATACAAACATTCAACAAATAAATCACCTGCCAACAAGAAAGGAAAATACTTTAGACCTAGTATTTGTGAACGAGATGAATTATGTTAAAGAAATAATAGTTTATAATGCGAGTATTTCAGATCATAATGTCATAGAATTAACAGTTCATTCCAAAGCAAGTGAAAATAGAGATAAGCAAGAAATGAAAAAGTGGGAAGGATATGGAAAATACAACTTCTACAGTAAAAAATATAAAATGGTCAGAAATTAATGAAGAATTAAACAAAGATTGGGATAACATTTTCGTAAGTGATGACATAAGGGTAAATACGGAGATATTATATAAAATATGGAGAAAAATAGTGGATATATATACCGAATAAGAAAAGTAAACATCATTCATGCATACCAAGAGACAGAAGGATCTTGTTCCAGAAAAATCAGAAAGTGGAAAAAAGGTCTTGCAAAAGAAAAAAATGCATGGAAAGTTATAGAACTAAAAGTAAGATAGAAAATGCAGAACAAAAGATTATACAATCAAAAGAAAATGAAAAACGGGACTTGGAAGAAAAAACTCTATTAAATATCAAGCAAAACCCCAAAACTATTATACTCATATGCGAAGAAGATGAATAAAAGAAGAATAGAAATAGGCCCTCTGAGAATTGAAGGGAGATTAACGAATGAAAAAAAGGAAAATTTTGCAACCATACTGGCAGAACGTATACAAGAGAGAATTCCCCCTAGAATAGATAATGAAGATAATGATATAGAAGTAAGGGACGAAAATAGTGAATATTTAGCTGACAGAAATTAATGAAGCTGATATTGTGCAGGCAATTAATGAAATTAAAAATGGAGCTGCTGCAGGGCCGGATGGAGTCCCTGCTATTTTGTTAAAGAAAGTAGTTCATTCTATCGCAAGCACTTGCAATATTATTAAGACAAAGTGTAGTACAGGCAAGATTTATGATGAGCACAAATTAGCATATATCACCCCTACTTTCAAAAGTGGATCAAGACTAGAGGCAAGTAATTATAGGCCTGTGAGTCTAACATCACATATTATGAAAGTGTATGAAAGGGTAATGAAGAAAAATATTATGAAACATTTAATAAAAAATAATTTGTTTAAGATAGGACACACGGTTTCGTACCCGGAAAAAGTACACAAACCCAACTGTTAGTCCACCGTGAGAACAATCATTCAAAAATATGAAAGCGGAAATGAAACAGATGTGGTTTATCTAGACTTTGCAAAAGCTTTTGACAAAGTAGACCATAATATATTAGCAAAGAAAATTAGAAAACACAATATCGTAGATAAAGTAGGAAGATGGTTAAAAGAATTTTTTACACAACAGAAAACGATAGTTATTGCAAACGATGAGAAATCGGATGAAACCAAGGTAATATCCGGTGTGCCACAAGGTACGGTGCTAGCTGCAATATTGTTTGTTATTATGATTGAAGACATAGACAGTAATGTTAAGGATTCGGTAGTGAGTAGTTTCGCTGATGACACAAGAATAAGTAGAGAAATTACTTGTGATGAAGATAGGAACGCTACTAAAGAGACCTTAACAAGTATATGATTGGGCAGAGGTAATAGGATGGTATTTAACTCTGATAAATTTGAATCAATAAATTATGGAGACAGAGAAGGAAAGCTATATGCATATAGGGGACCTAATAATGAGACAATCACAAATAAGGAAGCAGTTAAAGACCTTGGTGTGATGATGAATAGGAACATGTTATGCAATGATCAAATAGCCATTCTGTTGGCAAAATGTAAAGCAAAAATGGGAATGTTGTTACGGCACTTCAAAACAAGAAAAGCTGAACACATGATTATGCTTTATAAAACATATGTTCGTAGTCCACTTGAATATTGCAATATGATATGGTACCCACACATCAAAAAGGATATTGCACAAATAGAGAGTGTACAAAGCTCCTTTACAGCTAGAATAGAAGAAGTTAAGGACCTAGACTACTGGGAAAGACTACAATCCTTAAAATTATATAGTCTAGAAAGGAGAAGAGAACGCTACATGATAATTCAGGCATGGAAACAGATAGAAGGAATAACAAAATATCATGGAACTAAAAATATCAGAAAGAGCAAGCAGAGGTAGATTAATAGTGCCCAAAACGATACCAGGAAAAATAAGGAAAGCACACAGAACATTAATCCACTACGCACCAGCATCGATAATGCAGCGTCTATTCAATGCGTTGCCAGCTCATCTGAGGAATATCAGGAGTGAGCGTAGATGTGTTTTAAGAATAAGCTCGACAAATATCTAAACTGCATCCCAGACCATCCAAGATTGGAAGATGCAAAATATACCGGAAGATGTACTAGCAACTCTCTGGTAGACATTAGAGGTACCTCACACTGAGGGACCTGGGGCAACCCGAACGAACTGTAAGGTCTGTAAGGTAAGGTAAGGTCTCTCTCTCTCTCTCTCTCTCTCTCTCTCTCTCTCTCTCTCTCTCTCATTCATCACACGCGCCAACTGGACCCTTTACGATTATCACCATCGTCATCACCATCGCCAGAGCATCAGCTGTGCCACTAAAACCTGTCTCTGCTACGGCTCTGGCCGGCCACTATCGTCGCTCTAACCAGCTTCCATCACCATTCATATCACCATTTCCATTTGGAGGCACACCCCCATTTGCATATAACACAACCTTTAATCTAATTCCTGAAGCATTGGACGACTGTGCAAGGGCTCTCTCTCTCTCTCTCTCTCTCTCTCTCTCTCTCTCTCTCTCTCTCTCTCTCTCTCTCCAGCATCCCGATCCATTTAGAATCTCTTTCTCTCTCTGTTTCCATCATCCCGATCTGTTTTGAATCTCTCTCTCTCTCTCTCTCTCTCTCTCTCTCTCTCTCTCTCTCTCTAATTTGATTCTCTCTCTCTCTCTCTCTCTCTCTCTCTCTCTCTCTCTCTCTCTCTCTTTCCATCATCCCGATATCTCTCTCTCTCTCTCTCTCTCTCTCTCTCTCTCTCTACAAACATCCTAAGATATGTCAAAACTATGAAATATATGGTAAATGTGCATACTTAGATGGATATGGGGATGATTGCAGAGATCTGCATCCAAAAATATGTAAAAACCTAAAAGAAGGAAAAGGATGTAAGTTCGACAAAAAATGCAAATATATGCACCCTGTAGCCATGAATCATAATCAAATAAATAACCAACCAAGTAATAAAAATCCAAACCAAAATAAGAAAGAACAAATAAAGAGAGAAATCAAGAATATCAGGTAAAAGAGAAAAGCAAACCACCAATGAGATATGCAGAGGTGTCAGCAAAAAATTTCAAAGCATCAGCTCCGAAATTCTACTCAAGAGTAATAACTGTATTTATTATGCAAGAGGATATTGCACAAAAACGGAGAAAATTTGCAGATTCAGACACAAAATGAATAATTATGATGAAGGAAGATCAAATATTATGGAAAAGTTGGATTTTTTTAATGTCAGAATTTCTGGTGAAATGAAAAAAAGAACACATACCAGAACAGGAAAGAGACATGGGAAAATCCTTATTACTACCAGTATTAAATGAAGGAGAAAACACGCAAACCATCATAGTGATGAATGCGCAGGGTTTAGTTACGAGTAACTCAAAAAGAAAAATAGAGTACTTAGAAGAACTAACCCAAAATGAAAAGAAAATAGATATAATGAATATAAGTGAAACCTGGTATCCCAAGAGACTGGGAATGATGATCAAATAAAAGGGGGTTCCAAACTTATAGATCAGATAGAAAAAATAGGAATCAAGGGGAACCGCAATATATGGGAAAGACAAAAAACAAAGGAAAAATATATGAGAAATATAGTAACTCAGAATGTGAACTAATAGCGGTAGAATTTGAATCTGAAAAATTGATGAACATAGTAATATATAGACCTCCTAATACTAAAGAGTTTGACTTAATAATTGAAAAATTGGATGATATATGTAGAAATCACAAGGACTGGACTATTCTCCTATCTGGTGACACAAACGAATAGGAGATTGTGGTTGTACTTATACATATAAAAAAGAGAGTAATAGTAGTGCAGAAGATAAGAGGCAATTTGAAAAGCTATTAGATATGCTACTAGAATACAACATTCAACAAATAAATCACCTGCCAACGAAGGAAACAAAATACTTTAGACCTAGTATTTGTGAACGAGATGAATTATGTTAAAGAAAATAGTTTATAATGCGAATATTTAGACCATAAATGTCATAGAATTAACAGTTCATTCCAAAGGCAAGTGAAAATAGAGATAAGCAAGAAATGAAAAAGTGGGAAGGATATGGAAAATACAACTTCTACAGTAAAAATATAAAATGGTCAGAAAATTAATGAAGAATTAAACAAAGATTGGGATAACATTTTCGTTAAGGGTTTTGTAAGTGTGACATAAGGGTAAATACGGAGATATTATATAAAAATATTGGAGAAAATAGTGGAAAAATATATACCGAAGAAGAAAAGTAAAACATCATTCATGCATACCAAGAGACAGAAGGATCTTGTTCCAGAAAATCAGAAAGTGGAAAAAAGGTCTTGCAAAAGAAAAAAAAATGCATGGAAAGTTATAGAAACTAAAAAGTAAGATAGAAAATGCAGAACAAAAGATTATACAATCAAAAGAAAATGAAAACGGGACTTGGAAGAAAAAACCCTATTAAATATCAAGCAAAACCCCAAGCTATTATACTCATATGCGAAGAAGATGAATAAAAAAAGATAGAAATAGGCCCTCTGAGAATTGGATTAAGGGAGATTAACGAATGAAAAAAAGGAAATTTGCAACATACTGGCAGAACGATATAAGAGAGAATTCACCCCTAGAATAGATAATGAAGATAATGATATAGAAGTAAGGGATGAAAATAGTGAATATTTAGCTGACATAGATATTAATGAAGCTGATATTGTGCAGGCTATTAATGAAATTAAAAATGGAGCTGCTGCAGGGCCTGATGGAATTCCTGCTATTTTGTTAAAGAAAGTAATTCATTCTATCGCAAAGCCACTTGCAATATTATTAAGACAAAGTGTAGATACAGGCAAGATTTATGATGAGCACAAATTAGCATATATTACCCCTACTTTCAAAAGTGGATCAAGACTAGAGGCAAGTAATTATAGGCCTGTGAGTCTAACATCACATATTATGAAAGTGTATGAAAGGGTAATGAAGAAAAATATTATGAAACATTTAATAAAAAATAATTTGTTTAATAAAGGAACAACATGGTTTCGTACCCGGAAAAAGTACACAAACCCAACTGTTAGTCCACCGTGAGAACATATTCAAAAATATGAAAAGCGGAAATGAAACAGATGTGGTTTATTTAGACTTTGCAAAAGCTTTTGATAAAGTAGGACCATAATATATTAGCGAAGAAAATTAGAAAACACAATATCGTGGATAAAGTAGGAAGATGGTTAAAAGAATTTTTACACAACAGAAAACAGATAGTTATTGCAAACGACGAGAAATCGGATGAAGTCAAGGTAATATCTCCGGTGTGCCGCAAGGTACGGTGTTAGCTGCAATACTGTTTGTTATTATGATTGGAAGACATAGACCAATAATGTTTGAAAGGATTCGGTAGTTTTTGAGTAAGGTTTCGCAGATGACACAAGAATAAGTAGAGGAAAATTACTTGTTGATGAAAAACGGGATAGGAACGCTCTACAAAGAGACCTTAACAAAGTATATGATTGGGCAGAGGTAAATAGGATGGTATTTAACTCTGATAAATTTGAATCAATAAATTATGGAGACAGAGAAAGAAAGCTATATGCATATAAGGGACCTAATAATAGACCATCACAAAATAAGGAAGCAGTTAAAGACCTTGGTGTGATGATGAATAGGAACATGTTAGCATGATCAAATAGCAACTCTGTTGGCAAAATGTGAAAGCAAAAATGGGAATGTTGTTACGGCACTTCAAAACAAGAAAAGCTGAACACATGATTATGCTTTATAAAACATATGTTCGTAGTCCACTTGAATATTGCAATATGATATGGTACCCACACTATCAAAAGGATATTGCACAAATAGAGAGTGTACAAAGGTCCTTTACAGCTAGAATAGAAGAAGTTAAGGACCTAGACTACTGGGAAAGACTACAATTCTTAAAATTATATAGTCTAGAAAGGAGAAGAGAACGCTACATGATAATTCAGGCATGGAAACAGATAGAAGGAATAGCAGAAAATATCATGGAACTAAAAATATCAGAAAGAGCAAGCAGAGGTAGATTAATAGTGCCCAAAACTATACCAGGAAAAATAAGGAAAGACACACAGGACATAATCCACTACGCACCAGCATCGATAATGCAGCGTCTATTCAATGCGTTTCCAGCTCATCTGAGGAATATATCAGGAGTGAGCGTAGATGTGTTTAAGAATAAGCTCGACAAATATCTAAACTGCATCCCAGACCATCCAAGATTGGAAGATGCAAAAATATACCGGAAGACGTACTAGCAACTCTCTGGTAGACATTAGAGGTGCCTCACACTAGGGACCTGGGGCAACCCGAACAAGATGTAAGGTCTGTAAGGTAAGGTAAGGTAAGGTCTCTCCATCATCCCGATCTGTGTGTGTGTGTGTGTGTAGGAGGAGAGGCTGAAAGAAATGGCGGTATTATGCATGTGCTGATGAAAGCGCATATATATACCCTCTCCGAATGATGAACGTGAGTGATACAGACTAATAATGTTTGTGTGTAGGTCTTTCGGGGCCTCTGCCGTAAGGCTTAATGGAAGTCTGTGTATTCATCGTGCAGGTACGTTCTTGTATGAACAAATGTTCAGAGATGCGCGTGAATGTGTTGATCCTGCTTAAAGGCTCAGTGTGTTTGTACTTATATTAGTGTACCCGTGAATCCTTATAATATATGGTAAAATATAAATATATATATATATATATATATATATATATATATATATATATATATATATATATATATATATCATAGATATTTATAGTCAGTATAATTACTTTCGTACAGAATGCCACTTTCATGTGTAAATATTAAAATTTTCCTCATCGTAATAAATCTATGTTGATATGTACATTGTAAACACTGTATATAAATCCTAAATATCAGGCTTCTGATTGAGGAAAATGGGTTTAGCATCTATACCCTGTTTTTTTCCATCTGCACACCCGCCTGTGGTGTTTGCGTATGGTAACACTGCGTCCCGGGTTTTAGATAGTTACGCTAGGTGTAAGTTTTAGGTAAATAAAAGGATATCTGGGAGTACATTTGCAACTGAAAAGCGTTTTAATAATTTACTGTATGCGAATTACACCGTTAATATTCGAAATAGGATATTGTTATTATTGTTGAATGTAAGCTGCCTTTTCGGGGTGGCGAATGGAACAGCCGGAGCAGTTGCGGGAAAATTGCTTCTCTCTTTGTTCACTACTGCAAGATGTCAACTTTATTGGACCACACCTACTCTGCTACTAGGCTACGTGTTACTTCATTACGCGTAAGTATACCAGTATATACTTTGGATTTTTATAAAGTGCGTTTTAGCCAGATACGATATGACGTAACTTGGTTTAGCATATGTTTAATTGAAATAGCGTCTGGCTGTTCCATTCACCACCCCGAAAAGGCAGTTTGCATTCAGCAATAATAACAGTATCCTATTTCGAATATTAACGGTGTAATTTGCATACAGTGAATTATTAAAAGACTTTTCAGTTGCAAATATGCTCCCAGATATCCTTTTATTTACCTAAAACTTACACATAGCGTAACTATCTAAGGCCCGGGATGCAGTGTTACCATGCACGAGGACCACAGGCGGATGGACAGGTAAGAAAAAAAAACCGAGTATAGTCATGGTAACTCCCATTTCATATGTTCACTGTAGGGGGATAGTGCCATCAGTGCTCCTCATTCAGTCCACTGTAGGCATTACTTATTAAGGTTCTTCCGTCTCTTGGTGCAACTTGTTTCATATTCCTCACGTTCAATATATTAATTTGCTCGCGCTCCCTCCTCACTTTCAATATATTTGCTCTCTCTCCCTCCTCATTTTTAATATATTTTCTCTCGCTCCCTCCTCATTTTCAATGTATTTGCTCACCTTCCTCATTTTCAATATATTTACTCTCTCTCCCTCCTCATTTTCAATATATTTGCTCTCGTTCCCTCCTCAATTTCAATGTATTTGCTCTCGCTCCCTCCTATTTTCAATGTATTTGCTCACCTTCCTCATTTTCAATATATTTGCTCTCTCTCTCTCTCTCTCTCTCTCTCTCTCTCTCTCTCTCTCTCTCTCTCTCTCTCTCTCTCTCTCTCTCTCTGTTAAAACGTAATTACTTAAGTGTCATTATCGCCGTGAATTCAGCCTGACTTTTGAACTAACGTCCAGCATCAACTTTGAACAAGTCAAAGATTTTTCTCGTGAAGATTTTAGTTAAAAATCGGACTTCGGTTTTGGCTGATTCTGTTCAATTCACATTCCTGAATTATCCTATTTTAGTGGCGAGTTGGATTTCGTTCCACATTTCGTGCTAAAAGTAGCAGCACTTTGGATGCGGTTGCTTGATGGTCGTACAATTCTCCTTGTGTTTTAATGTTTTACTTTACATTTTTATTTATTTATTTATTTAATACTTAATTTGTTAATTTATTGTTTTTCTTTCTGTGTTTCCCATTGTTACCTTCTGTTACTTCTTTCTAATAAACACAATATTCTTTGGAAGCTTGAATTTCAAGTCTGTGGCCCTTGTGGTGAGCTCGTTCCATGTGAATAGGGTTCATTTTCTGAATAATAACAATAGACAATATAATTGTATTATATTCTTTAAAAGCTTGAATAATAATAATAATAATAATAATAATAATAATAATAATAATAATAATAACAATAATAATATGATTAAAGGGAGATATGACATGCGTTTTCTTGTCGTTGTATCACTGGTGTGGGTGGCTTTTCTGATTTGTGGATCATGTATAAGTGAAATTTACATTTATCTTGCTGCTTCCTTTCATTATCATATGCATTCCCCTTAAGGACATTCGAGTGTAAGTTCCTGTTTTCATAATTGTACGGTGATTCTCATCATCCTTAAATCTCATTATTCTTTGACGAAAGTTAAAATAACCATAGAAATTTAGAATACGATTATCACAGTGGCACTGAGCATTGTAATAGTAATTAACAATGAAGTTATTGATGTTTAAAGTAGATTTATTTAAATTGGTATGACCTTCTCGTTATCGTTATGTTAATTGTACCATAAATTTCCTTGGTGATTTTTATTATTTTTTTTATTCACACACACATGTAATATATATTATATATAATATATATATATATATATATATATATATATATATATATATATACACACACACACACACATATATATACTATATATATATATATATATATATATATATATATATATATATAATATATATATACACACACTATATACATTGTTTTGATTTGACTTTTGTTTTGGCCATTTTTTTTATTTTTCTCGTCAAAACATATTTGCTTATTTAAGGGTCATTTTTAGCATAATGTTCCTTAGATTGAGGTCAGAGCCTCAAACCTCGCTGTGGGTTTTAAAATGAGTAAGTTTAAGATAAAATAGTTTCGAGTTCTTACCAACCCCACAACTCCCAAACCATGAGATTACATTATTCAAGTGTTTCGATGGTATGAAATGCATGTTTTTGTTATTATTATTATTATTATTATTATTATTATTATTATTATTATTATTATTATTATTATTATTATTAAATAAGACGTTCATTGCAAATCTCGGGGATTTGTTGGACGGTACTTTTAAAATCCTGAAGTTGAGAATATGAAATATGATAAAGGTGAAGGATTTTGAATATACTCTTTACAATATAGTGATATTGACAATAACATGGTCTTATTTCATCCTCTTTTCAAAAGAACGTGATTGTTCTTTGTGTTCTTTTATTATTGTAAGTTTTTAGAATAAATCATCTTTTCTTGTCGAACATTGAGTGATGCCCATTGCATTACTTATCACTTCACGAAGAGAAAGCCTCCACTGCCCTCCGCTCCCCTCTCTCCTCTGCTCCTCACCCCTACCCTCCTCCCCTTCCCCTTCCCCTTCTCTTCCTTTCTCCTCCCCTTTTCCCTTCCCCTTTTCCCTATCTACTCAAACATCCCTTCCCCTTCCCCTCTCTTCCCTATTATCCACTCCTTTTCCCCCTTTCCATTCATCCCTCCTCTCCGTCTTCCCTACTGAGAGAGATCCTTTATTAATATCCCTGAGCATCTTTCCTCCCACTAGGATGTTCCTCTGTCCCTTAAATGTAGTTAAAACAAATCCCCCTCCCCTTCACCCAACCCCCCCTCACCAATCACCAACACACGGCCCCCAAAAAACAGAAAAAAAAACTGCGCTCGTCACCCTGCCCCTCCCCATCGTCTTTCCTTGCCCCGCCCCTTTAATTCCTCTTATACCCTCCCCCTCCCCCTCCGTCTTTCCTTTCCCCTCCCTCTCTTCCCTATTATCCACACTCCTTTTCCCCCCTTTCCATTGCATCCCCTCCTCTCCGTCCCTCCTCCCCCTTTCCCCTCCCCTTACCCTCCCCTCCCCTCCGTCTTTCCTTCCCCTCCCCTTCCTCCCTCCCCCTCCGTCTTTCCTTCCCACCCCTTCCCCCTCCCCCCATCCTATTCTTCACCTCATTCCTTTCCATAATTACCATCCCCCATTACCCAGTTATTAACCCCCACACGAACTGTTTTCCTCTGGACTATTTTCTCTTGACTGACGCATTGTTGAAAAAGATTATGAATATAGACTAGATATTAACTGTTTAAACAGCGCATATTCCTTCTCACACCCCCCCGCCCCCTCCCTCCTCCGCTTCGTTCCCCCCCCCCCCCCTACCCGCCGGAAAATGAGTTCGTAAATATGCATTGCTCTTTTTGTTTACTGTTTTCTCTCTTTTTTTTTTCCTTCTTTTCATATTTGGTGGGGGGGGGGGGGGGGCTGTGATTTGAAGTTTAATGCATAGGTAAATATGCAATAGAAGATAACGTGCAAAGGTCTTTTGTATATACACACGCATACATATGTATAAATGGATTGTGTATATATATATATATATATATAATATATATAATATATATATATATATATAGATATAATATATATATATATATATATATATGGGTTGATTACAGTTTAGTTGCCGTCCGGGCCGCGTAACACCATTTTGCCCGGTCTTTAATAACTCCGCCTAGGTAAGTAGTTCTCGCAGACGACCAGCAGCCGACCAGAACCAACCAGTAACCAATTAAATCTTAAACATACATTTAAGGAAACACTTGCACATGGCATTGTATTTTGAATATTATTCAACCACGGTTTATACTTTCACTGTTATTGTCACAGTACATATGTCCTTATGTTCTTTGTATCCAAAACAACGCCCTTAAGCTGTCAATCCTTAGAGCCTAGACTAACCAGTACCCATACCTCAAGGTCATCTACTTCCCACCCAACGATGAAATAAATAGGCCGAAAGGCCAAATTGTAAGTCAGTAGTCGCTTGATAATGCCATAAGGCGAAACAGCTGTAGCGACAAAATTCAATAAATGGAAGAAGGAAGTCTGCGTACTTTTCACCAGAAAATGACGAACGAGAATCGGAAAAAACTTCGTCGGTATGAAGATACCTGCAAGAAACTTATTGATGCCACTAAAGCAATTGCTTTTAACGAATAATATATATATATATATATATATATATATATATATATTATAGATATATATATATATATGTGTGTGTGTGTGTGTGTGTGTTGCATGTGTTGCATGTGTGTATGTGCCAGCATAACTCTTAAACACATTGAGCTATTTCAGCCAAACTTGGTATACTTACTATTTACCAACTGGGAATGAACACTGCACCGGTAAGACATTACTAGCACCAAAGGGCATCAAAGGTGAAGGGGGAAGGGAAGGGCTTCCTTGAAACATGTCTGGTTCTGCCCACAGACGTAGTAATTCAGTGACTTGCTATCTGGAAAAAAAAATACTGTAGTGGTAAGACACCACTGGCACCAAAGGGGGTTTGGGGATGGGAAATGGTGACGGAGAGAGAGAGAGAGAGAGAGAGAGAGAGAGAGTTTATCAGTTGTCATTCAGAAGTTATCCCAGAAAGTGCTAGGTTGGTCAGCTAGTGTGGTATATATATATATATATATATATATCTATATATATATATATATATATATATATATATATATATATATATATATATATATATAAGTCATATCACATTTCCGTGATTCATATACATATATCGAGCTACAATGTCCTTTAATATCTAATTCGCTCTACCTCGGAAATTAATAATATAATTTTCATATATGCTTAACCGAAGGGGAATTTTTTTCTCGATAATAGACTTGCCTGGACAGGGCGCGAACCTATGATCCTTACAAATCCAGAACGTCAGTGAAGCTTTATCCTACTACACCACCGCGAGAGGTCCAGGCAAGTCTATTATCGAGAAAAAATTCCCCTTCGTTTAAGCATATATGAAAATATATTAATTCCGAGGTAGAGCGATTTGATATAATTAAAAGGACATTGTAGCTCGATATATATATATATATATATATATATATATATATATATATATATATATATATAATATATATATCATATATATATATATATGTTATATATAATATATATTTATATACATATATTATATAATATAGATATATATATATATTAATAGAAATAATAATATATATATATATATATATACATACACAGAGAGAGAGTGTGTGTGTTTGTGTGCGTGTGTGTATTCTGGGTCTACTTCTTGTATTCACAACGCAAGAAAAAGTTATTTCACATTTCCCTAATGTTTTTGGACTCGTTTTATAGGAAAAACCTTAAATTATAACAAGTTTTATATGAAAAAAAGATTTTTTTTCGCGGTAGAATTATCATGTTAAAAATGCTCCTACCAATCTGTAAAGTAAAACGGTAATAGTGTCATATTTTATAGGGTTGGAAAAAGTCAGAGATAAACCAGATTCATCTTTCAAACGATGCCATCTGCATTGCAAATTGACGTTTGGTCCTCAGGCAAGAAGGGGAGTTCATTGGGCAATTATGGATGCATACGCCCACATATCAACTTTCAACATTTCAAAGGGAAATTGCGCAAACATAGTATATATTTCCTCAATTCTCTTTGATGAAGTTATTAGATATTATTTTATCGGCATCATTTTCATTCGTTTAAATCATTATCCTACAGATATCTTCCCGGAAGGGTGTTAGTGCCCTGCTGGAATCACTTAATGGTCTTCGCGGCGTCCCTAGCTCCAACCCATTTCATTCCTTTTACTGTACCTTTGTTCATATTCTCCTTCTTTTCACCGACTTTGCTCATCCCTCTCCTAACAATTGATTCATAATGCAACTGCGAGCTTTTCCTCCTGTTACACCTTTCAGTCAAACTGTACTGTCAATTTCTCTTTCAGCGCTGAATGACCTCATAGGTTCCCCTGCCCCCCCCCCCCCTCTCTCTCTCTCTCTCTCTCTCTCTTCTCTCTCTCTCTCTGATATAAGGCTGTCAGTATATTTGAAAGTGCCGTTTCATGAAGTTGACTTTGTCTCTAAATAGACTGTCGGTATATCCGACATACTTTCAACTTTAGTTAACCTACTTTGAAATTAAAAGTTAAACCTTTGCTTCTGCACTTAATAAAGCATGCAAGAAGCTAGAACGCACAATATGTCAAGAAGCTAGAACGCGCAATATGTCAAGAAGCTAGAACGCGCAATATGTCAAGAAGCTAGAACGCGCAATATGTCAAGAAGCTAGAACGCGCAATATGTCAAAGTAGAAATACGGCTGTATATTACAGAGGGATGACTGAAAGTTTTAAGAATTACTTTGGTGGAACAGGTCTCCATTCGTAGGTACGTTGAGAGTAATCACTGGAAATTGAAAGGCAGCCTGAGACTGGTTATTTGAAGTATAAGGATAGTTTCAGTCTAAGAAGAATATATACGTTACCTCGTCATTACTGAAAATTAAAAACTTCATCGCAGGACTTGTCTGCGAGTTAAGAAAACTTAAGAAGAAGGTCGATGTTATAATTTAGTTTCCGAAACAACATAAAACTGACGCAAAAAAAAAAAAAAAAAAAAAAAAAAAAGACCAGGAAGGTAATACTGTTTTTTTAGATTGCTTTAAATTTGGGTCCTTAGAAGGTGCTAGGCCAATATTTCGGAAATTTGAAGTTCGTTTTGGAAGAGATTCACCTTGAAGGTCAAGACGGAAATTATGCTTTCATCTTCAAAAAAGAAAAAAAAAATTAAATACTGATGAGCGTGATGAAAAGTTTGCTCAGGTGAAAATGAATGTATGAAAAAAAAAAAAAAATTTTGTTGCGGAAGTTATATATATGCTTTCATCTTTAAAAAAAAAAAGGAAATAATGATAAACGTGACGATAATTTTCCTCGGGTGAAAATGTAGTATTGTCCAATATGTTGTTGTTGTTGTTGTTGTTGTAGGAGCCCTTTTCTTTTAACCTGGTGATATGATATTGGTCGGAAATTTGAATTTAGTTTTAGACGAGGTCCACTTTGAAAAGTCAAGATGAAGGTTATGCTTTCGTCGCAAAAAAAAAAAAAAAAAAAAAAAAAGAATCATGAAAGTAAAAGTTGTGATTCCATCGCCGATAAAATCATGACTCTTAAAGTTATGCTTTAATCGAAAAATAAATCATGTAGGTGAAAGGTGTGCTTTCATCACCCGAAAAAGTAATGAAGGTGAAAGCTGTGCTTTCATCGCACATATGATAATGAAGGTGAAAGTTGTGCTTTCATCGCCAAAAAATCATGAAGTTGAAAGTTATGCTCTCATCACCAAAAAATCATGACGGTGAAAGTGTGCTTTCATCACCCAAGGAAATAAATGAAGGTGAAAGTGTGCTTTCAATCACCCAGGAAATAATGAAGTGAAAGTTGTGCTTTCATCACCCAAGGAAATAATGAAGGTGAAAGTTGTGCTTTCATCACCCAAGGAAATAATGAAGGTGAAAGTTGTGCTTTCATCACCCAAGGAAATGATGAAGGTGAAAGTTGTGCTTTCATCGCCCCGAAAAAATCATGAATGTGAAAGTTATTTTCCCCAAAATTTAATGATGGTGAAAGCTGTGCTTTCATCGCTAAAAATAATGAAGGTGAAAGTTGTGCTTTCATCGCCCAAAAAAATCATGAAGTTGAAAGTTGTGCTTTCATCGCCCGCCCAAAAAAATCATGAAGGTGTAAGTTGTGCTTTCATCGCAAAAAAAAAAAAAAAAAAAAAAGGTCATCAATATGAAAGTTATGCTGTCATCGTCGAGAAAAGACAAATGCTGATCCTCACGAAGCATTTGCCCCCAAATGTCCTTTAGAACAAGTGGTCGAGTCCTTCCTCATAGACAGCAAAAGGCCCTGCTGTTAATTCGACTGAGCTGTTAATTTCCACGCTGTCATCGGAACACGGGGGAAAATTGCGTATGCAAATAGCGGCCGTCTGTAGTCGCAGCAATAATTGCTAAAAATTGCTTTTGTAATCGTCGCTTACAGAAGGTAATTGTTGCCAAGGCATGATCCTCCTCCCTCGGTTGTGCGACTTGCATTGATTTTGTTTGTACTGTTCTGTAGCGCTGGTGTGCAGTATTTGCAGAGTATAATGGGCGTCGTTGTAATACCCGCTTTGATGCACGCTTTCAGGAACTGCATTTTGTTTTGTGTGAAGGTAAGATATATGTATGAATGTATATATATCGAGCTACAAATGTCCTTTAATATATAATTCGCTCTACCTCGGAATTAATATATTTTCATATATGTTTAACCGAAGGGGTTTTTTTTTTTATTTTTTTTTTTTAGGCGATAATAGATTTGCCGGCTGACGGGCATGAACCATCGACACCTTCAAATCCGGGACGACAGTGAAGCCTTAGCGTGGTGGACTAAGGCTTCACTGTCGTCCTGGATTTGAAGGTGTCGATGGTTCGTGCCCGTCAGCCGGCAAATCTATTATCGCCTAAAAAAAAAAAAATTCCCCTTCGGTTAAACATATATGAAAATATATTAATTCCGAGGTAGAGCGAATTATATATTAAAGGAAATTTGTAGCTCGATATATGTGTATATGAATCACGGTAATGTGATATGACTTATATGAATTTATATATATGTATGTATATAATTATACACAAACATATATGTATATTATATATATAAATATAAAGTTAGTTAGTTATTTTATTGACAAAAAAATATATAATTATTAGGACAAATTTGTCCACAGAGAGACATAATACAAAATAAACAAAGTGGAGAGTAATCTCTTCTGTTCTTGTAAGTACATGGCTAACAAAGAAAAATACATCAAGCGCAAACAACAAAAGCCTATAAGACAATAAAAAACGGCAAAAAGGGACTTACTACAGAGAAAAACGTAGTCACATCACTATCCAGTATCAAGTCCTAACACACACAATGCTTGAAAAAAAAAAAAATTATTTGAAGAAAAACATAAAACAAGACAAAGCCGCACATTACTCATAAATATGAAGAATTTTCACAAACATATGTACCCAAATCAACAATATTATAATTTTCATTTAATAAAGTACTCAAAGACTTATGGCTTAAGTTTGGATATTTATGCGTGCATGGCACTGACAGAGGACAATTATTGATCAGAACGTGTGACGCGTCCTGAATAGAGAGATATTATCACAAGTACTAAACACTTAGTTCTGGAGGAGTTTCTATACGAAGGTTATGGGACATGGGTCGTAAACGACTGAAAGCATGAATATAACCAGAGATATCTAATTTATCAGTATATTATATGTATTCCTAAGTTGGGATTCAGTTTGTTTCTGTAAGTCACATATTTTGTGTAGAACAATTTCCCATTTTACCCAGAATCCTTGTTCATCCTTTTTACTTTGTAAGTAAAGTACCCTCCTTATGACCCAAGAAATCTATGGGTGAGAAAACTTGTAAGTGTTTCTATCACTTTCTGTGTTTTCTGTTATTTTCCTTATTTTCTGCATATTTTTTTCTGCTTTTTCTGTCATTTTCTGTATTTCCTGAATGTTCTGTTTATTGAGATTTTCTGCATTTTAAGGCATTTTCTGTATTTGTTGTATTTACTGTCATTTTCTGCATTTTCGGTGATTTTCAGTCATTTTCTTTATTTCCTGCGTTTTCTATACTTTTTGTAATTTGCCTTTTCTGTCACTTCCTGTAGTTCCTGAATTTTTTTTATTTCCTACTTTTTCTGTATTTTCTGTAATGTTCCATCATTTTAAGTAATTTCCTGTTTTTTCTTTATTTCATATCCTTTTTTTTTATAATTTTCTCTATTTCCTGTCACCTTCTGCATTTTCTATTTTCACTGTATTTTTCTGTCATTTGGTGTATTTTTTGTCATTTTCGATAAATCCTTCATAACGAAACCTGTATATATACATACATTGGGGTTCATTTCCTCGTGAAAGCATTGAAGTTGGCTGTTTCTAGGTGTCCCGACTTGCTGCAGAGTCTACACTGTGTGATTCTTCTCGTTATGATTCCATCATGTCTTTGTTACTCGAGTGTTGGAACCTGTTTCTATTTAGTGAGAGAATGGTTCTGCTTAGTTAGAGCCTGTTTCTATTTAATGAGAGAATGTTTCTGCTTAATTAGAGCCTGTTTCTATTTAATGAGAGAATGGTTCGACTTAGAGTATTTCTATTTAATGAGAGAATGGTTCGACTTAATTAGAGTCTATTTCTATTTAATGAGAGAATGGTTCTGCTTAATTAGAGTCTGTTTTTATTTAATGAGAGAATGGTTCTGCTTAATTAGAGCCTGTTTCTATTTAATGAGAGAATGGTTCTGCTTAATTAGAGCATGTTTCCAATTAATGAGAAAATGGTTCTGCCTAATTAGAGCCTGTGGTTATGCTAAATTAGAGCCTGTTTCTATTTAATGAGAGAATGGTTCTACTTAATTACAGCCTGTTTCAATTTAATGAGAGAATGTTTCTGCTTAAATAGAGCCTGTTTCTATTTAATGAGGGAATGGTTCTACTTAATTAGAGCCTGTTTCTAATTAACGAGAGAATGGTTCTGCTTAAATAGAGCCTGTTTCTATTTAATGAGAGAATGGTTCTGCTTAATTAGAGCCTGTTTCTATTTAAGGAGAGAATGGTTCTACTTAATTAGAGCCTGTTTCTATTTAATGAGAGAATGGTTCTGCCTAATCAGAGTCTGTTTTTATTTAATGAGAGAATGGTTCTGCTTAATTAGTATTTTTTATTTAATGAGAGAATGGTTCTGCTTAGTTAGAGCCGGTTTCCATTTAATGAGAGATTGGTTCTGCTTACGTGAGCCTGTTTCTATTTAATGAGAAGTTTCTACTTGATTAAAGCCTGTTTCTATTTAATGAGAGAAATTTCTACTACATTAGTTCTGCTTAGTAAGAGAATGATTCTATTTGATGAGAGATTCTGCTTCATGAGAGAATATTTCTACTTGATGAGAGCGTGTTTCTATTTAATAAGAGAAAGACATAATGAGAGAGTGATTCTCTTTAATAAGAGAATGGTTATACCTGACGAGAAAATGATTTAACACAGTGAGAGAATGATTCTACCTAATGAGAGAATGTTTCTATTCAGTGAGAGAATAATTCTA
>NC_061104.1:51632228-51644728 GCF_015104395.2 Macrobrachium nipponense | reverse complement strand
AGATAAGCAAGAAATGAAAAAGTGGGAAGGATATGGAAAATACAACTTCTACAGTAAAAAATATAAAATAAAATGGGTCAGAAATTAATGAAGAATTAAACAAAGATTGGATAACATTTTCGTAAGTGAATGACATAAGGGTAAATACGGAGATATTATATAAAATATTGGAGAAAATAGTGGAAAAATATATACCGAATAAGAAAAAGTAAACATCATTCATGCATACCAACCAAGACAGAAGGATCTTGTTCCAGAAAATCAGAAAGTGGAAAAAGGTCTTGCAAAAGAAAAAAATGCATGGAAAGTTATAGAACTAAAAAGTAAGATAGAAAATGCAGAAACAAAAGATTATACAATCAAAAGAAAATGAAAAACGGGACTTGGAAGAAAAAACCCTATTAAAATATCAAGCAAAACCCCAAACTATTATACGCATATGCGAAGAAGATGAATAAAAGAAGAATAGAAATAGGCCCTCTGAGAATTGAAGGGAGATTAACGAATGAAAAAAAGGAAATTTGCAACATACTGGAGAACGATATAAGAGAGAATTCACCCCTAGAATAGATAATGAAGATAATGATATAGAAGTAAGGGATGAAAATAGTGAATATTTAGCTGACATAGATATTAATGAAGCTGATATTGTGCAGGCTATTAATGAAATTAAAAATGGAGCTGCTGCAGGGCCTGATGGAATTCCTGCTATTTTTTTTTTAAGAAAGTAGTTCATTCTATCGCAAAGCCACTTGCAATATTATTAAGACAAAGTGTAGATACAGGCAAGATTTATGATGAGCACAAATTACCATATATTACCCCTACTTTCAAAAGTGGATCAAGACTAGAGGCAAGTAATTATAGGCCTGTGAGTCTAACATCACATATTATGAAAGTGTATGAAAGGGTAATGAAGAAAAATATTATGAAACATTTTAATAAAAAATAATTTGTTTAATAAAAGACAACATGGTTTCGTACCCGGAAAAAGTACACAAACCCAACTGTTAGTCCACCGTGAGAACATATTCAAAAATATGAAAAGCGGAAATGAAAACAGATGTGGTTTATTTAGACTTTGCAAAAGCTTTTGATAAAGTAGACCATAATATATTAGCGAAGAAAATTAGAAAACACAATATCGTGGATAAGTAGGAAGATGGTTAAAGATTCTTTTTACACACAGAAAACAGATAGTTATTGCAAACGACGAGAAATCGGATGAAGTCAAGGTAATATCCGGTGTGCCGCAAGGTACGGTGTTAGCTGCAATACTGTTTGTTATTATGATTGAAAGACATAGACAATAATGTGAAGGATTCGGTATGAGTAGTACGCAGATGACACAAGAATAAGTAGAGAAATTACTTGTGATGAAGATAGGAACGCTCTACAAAGAGACCTTAACAAAGTATATGATTGGCAGAGGTAAATAGGATGGTATTTAACTCTGATAAATTTGAATCAATAAATTATGGAGACAGAGAAAGAAAGCTATATGCATATAAGGGACCTAATAATGAGACCATCACAAATAAGGAAGCAGTTAAAGACCTTGGTGTGATGATGAATAGGAACATGTTATGCAATGATCAAATAGCACTCTGTTGGCAAAATGTAAAGCAAAAATGGGAATGTTGTTACGGCACTTCAAAACAAGAAAAGCTGAACACATGATTATGCTTTATAAACATATGTTCGTAGTCCACTTGAATATTGCAATATGATATGGTACCCACACTATCAAAAGGATATTGCACAAATAGAGAGTGGTACAAAGGTCCTTTACAGCTAGAATAGAAGAAGTTAAGGACCTAGACTACTGGGAAAGACTACAATTCTTAAAATTATATAGTCTAGAAAAGGAGGAAGAGAACGCTACATGATAATTCAGGCATGGAAACAGATAGAAGGAATAGCAGAAAATATCATGGAACTAAAAATATCAGAAAGAGCAAAAGCAGAGGTAGATTAATAGTGCCCAAAACTATACCAGGAAAAATAAGGAAAGCACACAGGACATTAATCCACTACGACCAGCATCGATAATGCAGCGTCTATTCAATGCGTTGCCAGCTCATCTGAGGAATATCAGGAGTGAGCGTAGATGTGTTTAAGAATAAGCTCGACAAATATCTAAACTGCATCCCAGACCATCCAGATTGGAAGATGCAAAATATACCGGAAGATGTACTAGCAACTCTCTGGTAGACATTAGAGGTGCCTCACACTGAGGGACCTGGGGCAACCCGAACAAGATGTAAGGTCTGTAAGGTAAGGTTCTCTGTAGCAATAGTAGGTTTTACTTTTATTATTATCTCTCTCTCTCTCTCTCTCTCTCTCTCTCTCTGTAGTAGTAGTAGCCATCTTGCTTGGTGAGACGTACCCGCGTGAAGTCACAATAATCAACAGATATCACAAGTTTAACATACGACTAGAATTTGAGAAATATCTAGAAGTGTTCGTGCAACTATCGGTTGGGATACAAGATTAGTGTGAAAATAGTAGGATAAAGCGTCTTCTAAGGTTTTATGTATTCCCCAAGTGTAATACTATAAATCAGAACAAGATGGCAGTAAGTTCCAACTGCGGGAAAAGGTGGCGTAATTTGGCGTGTCTAGCAGATTCGCAATACGATGAGGTAGCAGGAAGGGAACTGGCATTTCTCATCTATGAAATCAGCAACAGTCCTAACCAAAAAGATACAAAAGCATTCATAGATATATTAGAAGGATATAATCCTTCAAACTGGAACAAATCTAATGAAACATCTTGAAAATAATTGAAGAAGTTCCAAATAAAATCCAAGTGGTCAAGAGACTCATAAAAAAAATATACATAAACCAACATATTCCGACAAGAAAATGAATAAGGTGAATCTTGTGAATATACTAATTGATGCATTAGGAAAAGAATGCCAAAAGCATGCAAACTGTGTAGGTTTGGGTATAAGCAGGAGTCATCCACAAAACCTAATCAGAAAATGTGCTGCATGCAACATTCCGACCCATCCACAGTGTGCTGAGGTAATACAAGATTTGAGAAAAGATACAAGAATTTTTGTTCAACATGTCTATCATGGATAGACAATGTTATTAAATCAAGATTGAATGTACAAATAGTTGAGGATGAAGAAGAGGAGGAAGGAAGAAGAAGAAGAAAAAGAAGAAGAGGAAAACGGAAGAGAAGTAAACAAAAATGAAACTGACAAGAAAAAATAAGGAAAACAAGGAAAACAAAGAACAAGATAAACAAAAGTATGGATGCAGAGATACTCATTGATACTACATATGAGGCAATAAAAGCAGCATACCTACGAAGAAATAAATTACGATATGACAACAGAAAAGCAAATCCCGAAGAGGCTCTACCCAGATCTATACAATGACGGGAAAGAGGAAAAAATAGACAAGAAAGACAAAAAATCTGCAACCTTTTGAAAAGAGGGAATTGCAGATTTGGAGAAAGATGTTACTACAAACATCCTAAGATATGTCAAAACTATGAAAATATATGGTAAATGTCAGCATACTTAAGATGGGATATGGGGATGATTGCAGAGATCTGGCCATCCAAAAATATGTTAAAAACCTAAAAGAAGGAAAAGGATGTAAGTTCGACAAAAAATGCAAATATATGCACCCTGTAGCCATGAATCATAATCAAATAAATAACCAACCAAGTAATAAAATCCAAAATAAGAAAGAAACAAATAAAGAGAGAAATTCAAGAATATCAGGTAAAAGAGAAAAGCAAACCACCAAACGAGATATGCAGAGGTGTCAGCAAAGAATTTCAAAGCATCAGCTCCGAAATTCTACTCAAGAGATAATAACTGTATTTATTATGCAAGAGGATATGCAGAACGGAGAAAATTGCAGATTCAGACACAAAATGAATAATTATGATGAAGGAAGATCAAATATTATGGAAAAGTTGGATTTTTTAATGTCAGAATTTCTGGAAATGAAAAAAGAACAACATACCAGAACAGGAAAGAGACATGGGAAAATCCTTATTACTATCAGTATTAAATGAAGGAGAAAACACGCAAACCATCATAGTGATGAATGCGCAGGGTTTAGTTACGAGTAACTCAAAAAGAAAAATAGAGTACTTAGAAGAACTAACCCAAAATGAAAAGGAAATAGATATAATGAATATAAGTGAAACAAAACCTGGTATTCCCAAGAGACTGGGAATGATGATCAATAAAAGGGTTCCAAACTTATAGATCAGATAGAAAAAATAGGAATCAAGGGGGAACCGCAATATATGGGAAAGACAAAAAACAAGGAAAAAGATATGAGAAATATAGTAACTCAGAATGTGAACCTAAACTAAAGCGGTAGAATTTGAATCTGAAAAAATTGATGAACATAGTAATATATAGACCTCCTAATACTAAAGAGTTTGACTTAATAATTGAAAAAATTGGATGATATATGTATCAAATCACAAGGACTGGATCTATTCTCCTATCTGGTTGACTTCAAACTTTCCTTTCGTAGAACTTGGAAAGAACGAATAGGAGATTGTGGTTGTACTTATACATATAAAAAAGAGAGTAATAGTAGTGCAGAAGATAAGAGGCAATTTGAAAAGCTATTAGATATGCTACTAGAATACAACATTCAACAAATAAATCACCTGCCAACAAGAAAGGAAAATACTTTAGACCTAGTATTTGTGAACGAGATGAATTATTAAAAATAGTTAAAGAAAATAATAGTTTAATCATAAAGAAATCAATTGTTTTAAAATATGCGGAGTAGGTTCAGACCATAATGTCATAGAATTAACAGTTCCCATTCCAAAGCAAGTGAAAAATAGAGATAAGCAAGAAATGAAAAAGTGGGAAGGATTATAAAAATAAACAAACTTCTACGTAAAAATATAAAAATGGTTCAGAAAAATTAATGAAGAATTAAACAAAGATTGGGATACATTTCGTAAGTGATGACATAAGGGTAAATACGGAGATATTATATAAAATATTGGAGATAATAGTGGAAAAATATATACCGAAGAAGAAAAGTAAACATCATTCATGCATACCAAGAGACAGAAGAATCTTGTTCCAGAAAATCAGAAAGTGGAAAAAAGGTCTTGCAAAAGAAAAAAATGCATGGAAAGTTATAGAACTAAAAAGTAAGATAGAAATGCAGAAAAAAAGATTATACAATCAAAAGAAAATGAAAACGGGACTTGGAAGAAAAACCCTATTAAATATCAAGCAAACCCCAAACTATTATACTCATATGCGAAGAAGATGAATAAAAGAAGAATAGAAATAGGCCCTCTGAGAATTGAAGGGAGATTAACGAATGAAAAAAGGAAATTTGCAACATACTGGGCAGAACGATATAAGAGAGAATTCACCCCTAGAATAGATAATGAAGATAATGATATAGAAGTAAGGGATGAAAATAGTGAATATTTAGCTGACATAGATATTAATGAGCTGATGATTGTGCAGGCTATTAATGAAATTAAAAATGGAGCTGCTGCAGGTGCCTGATGGAATTCCTGCTATTTTGTTAAAGAAAGTAGTTCATTCTATCGCAAAGCCACTTGCAATATTATTAAGACAAAGTGTAGATACAGGCAAGATATATGATGAGCACAAAATTAGCGTATATTACCCCTACTTTCAAAAGTGGATCAAGACTAGAGGCAAGTAATTATAGGCCTGTGAGTCTAACATCACATATAATGAAAGTGTATGAAAGGGTAATGAAGAAAATATTGAAACATTTGAATAAAAAATAATTTTGTTTAATAAAGGACAACATGGTTTCGTACCCGGAAAAAGTACACAAACCAACTGTTAGTCCACCGTGAAAACATATTCAAAAATATGAAAAGCGGAAATGAAACAGATGTGGTTTATTTAGACTTTGCAAAAGCTTTTGATAAAGTAGACCATATATATTAGCGAAGAAAATTAGAAACACAATATCGTGGATAAAGTAGGAAGATGGTTTAAAAGAATTTTTACACAACAGAAAACAGATAGTTATTGCAAACGACGAGAAATCGGATGAAGCCAAGGTAATATCCGGTGTGCCGCAAGGTACGGTGTTAGCTGCAATACTGTTTGTTATTATGATTGAAGACATAGACAATAATGTTAAGGATTCGGTAGTGAGTAGTTTCGCAGATGACACAAGAATAAAGTAGAGAAAATTCATTTCTTGTGATGAAGATAGGAACGCTCTACAAAGAGACCTTAACAAAGTATATGATTGGGCAGAGGTAAACTAGGATGGTATTTAACTCTGATAAATTTGAATCAATAAATTATGGAGGACAGAGAAAGAAAGCTATATGCATATAAGGGACCTAATAATGAGACCATCACAAATAAGGAAGCAGTTAAAGACCTTGGTGTGATGATGAATAGGAACATGTTATGCATGATCAAATAGCAACTCTGTTGGCAAAAATGTAAAGCAAAATGGGAATGTTGTTACGGCACTTCAACAAGAAAAGCTGAACACATGATTATTTGCTTTATAAAACATATGTTTCGTAGTCCACTTGAATATTGCAATATGATATGGTCCCACACTATCAAAAGGATATTGCACAAATAGAGAGTGTACAAAGGTCCTTTACAGCTAGAATAGAAGAAGTTAAGGACCTAGACTACTGGGAAAGACTACAATTGCTTAAAATTATATAGTCTGGAAAGGAGAGAAAGAACGCTACATGATAATTCAGGCATGGAAACAGATAGAAGGAATAGCAGAAAATATCATGGAACTAAAAATATCAGAAAGAGCAAGCAGAGGTAGATTAATAGTGCCCAAAAATATACCAGGAAAAATAAGGAAAGCACACAGGACATTAATCCACTACGCACCAGCATCGATAATGCAGCGTCTATTCAATGCGTTGCCAGCTCATCTGAGGAATATATCAGGAGTGAGCGTAGATGTGTTTAAGAATAAGCTCGACAAATATCTAAACTGCATCCCAGACCATCCAAGATTGGAAGATGCAAAATATACCGGAAGATGTACTAGCAACTCTCTGGTAGACATTAGAGGTGCCTTCACACTGAGGGACCTGGGGCAACCCGAACAAGATGTAAGGTAAGCATTAGTAGGTTTTACTTTTATTATTATCTCTCTCTCTCTCTCTCTCTCTCTCTCGTCTCGCCTCTCCATCTCTCTCTCTCTTCTGTAGCATTAGTATGATTTGCTTTTATTATGCTCTCTCTCTCTCTCTCTCTCTCTCTCTCTCCTCTCGTTTCTTCTCCTCGTTCTTCTCCTCTCTCCTCTCTCTCTCTCTCTCTGTTATTTACAAGTTAAGTTCTGTCTTGTCAATGTTCATTCTAAATAGCGCATCAGGTATAGAGAGAGAGTCTAAAAATAAGGAAAGCAAAATTAGCACAATTTAAAAGAAAAGTTATGGATGCCAACCACCAATGCTAAAGTGAGAGAGAGAGAGAGAGAGAGAGATTTGCTCCAATGATGCCCCGTAGATCCAGGAATCTTGGAATCAGGGTGGTTTATAGAATTTGTACATTTGAAAAGATATAAGCAGAAGGTATCCATCCATCCTGTTAGGAAAAGCCCAGATGGATTTATGTAACAGGTATGGGTAAGTGCAGCTAGAGTAGGCTAAGATAATTGCATCTAAGATAAAGTTGCTGCGTATTATTATTATTTGTGCGGTGAACTGTAGGCATTACTTTTCAGTTCTTAGGTCCCTGGCTACAGCGCCTTTCATTCCTTTTACTATGCCTCCATTCATTTTCTCTTTCTTCCATCCTACTTTCCCCCCTCTCCTAACTTCTGATCCGTGGCCGCGAGTTCGATTCTCGGGCATTCCACTTAGGGTGAGGGATGTGTATTTCAAGTGATAGAAGTTCTCTCGCGACGTGGTTCGGAAGTCACGTCTAGCCGTTGGTTCCGTGCAACGTAAAGACACCATACAAACAAACAAACAAACAAACAAACATCTAATTTATAGTACAACTGCTTTGAGGTTCTCCTCCTGTTACGCCTTTGAAAACCTAGTATTTACTGTCAATTTCCGTTTCAGCACTGATTTCATAGGTCCCAGCGCTTGGCCTTTGGCCTGACATTTTATATTGCAATTATATTATTATTTGAGCGAGTATAACACAGATTTCAGTTATATGCATACCGTCGCGCCTCAGGAAATTGGCTAGTCATTGGCTGAAGACCCATTGATGTTCATTTCCACTGAATAGACGTCATTGTCTTCCGTGATTGATCCCCCCCCCCCTCTCCCCTCCCCCCTTTGGGTCTGTTGTTCTTATTCCGTGGGGTGGAGTCTTCTTTACAAGTGTCGAGAAAGGCCTTAGGGACACGGATTTTATTGCAATTTTAACACTGTTTGGTAAATTGCTACTGCCTTGGTTTATAAGGGGAATTCGCCAAAATTACCTAAATCGGTAAAGTAATTCGTTCTCTCAAGAATTAATGCCAGTCTTACCTGTTAAGTAATGGGGGAGAAGGGGGGACTGTCTTGGTTTATAAAGGGAATTCGCCAGAATTAACTAAATCGGTAAGGTAATTCGTTCCCTCAAGACTTTCTGCCATTCTTGCCTGCAAAGTAATGGGGGAGGTGGGGACGGTCTTGGCTTATAAAGGGAATTCGCCAAAAATACCTAAATCCTAAGGTAATGCGCTCTCTCAAGACTTAATGCCAGTCTTACCTGCAAAGAAATCCCAGTAGGAGGGTTAAATCCCGCCAGTGCCCCTCACGGGGTGCACTGTAGGCGTTACTAACAGTTTTTTGCCTGACCTTCATTCCCGCTTCCTTTCTTCCACATTGCTGTCCAACCCCTCCAACTCCCTCTTTTCACTGTCTTAACCGCTGAGTAGCTGATGAAAGTGCCTCAGTGTTTGGGAAATCTAAACCAGCCATGTGTAAGTCTGTTGAATGATAAGGACATTAAACCAATAAACCCCCAAAATAAACATGGTTTTTATGGATTTTTAAAATAAATAATTGGGTTTTGGTTTAAAAAAAAAAAATGGGGTTTCTCCACCCTGCAAGGAGAATTGTATTAGGGCAGCAATGCAGTTCCTCGCTGGACGAGTGGTTATCGCGCTCGGCTGCCAATCCGGTGGTCCCAAGTTCGAATCCCGGCTCGGCCAACGCGGAATCAGAGGAATTTATTGCTGGTGATAGAAATTCATTTCTCGATATAGTGTGGTTCGGATCCCACAATAAGCTGTAGGTCCCGTTGCTAATCCTTCGGGCCAGCCCTAGGAGAGCTGTTAATCAGCTCAGTGGTCTGGTAAAACTAAGATATAGTTAGGGCAGCAATGCAGTGGATCTTCCTTTGAATTTCTGAAGCTCCAGCTGCCCGACATCCGCAGGGTGGCTGGTGAGGATTCAACTAACAAATCGAAATGAACATAATTATTTTGGAAGGTCAAAATGATGCGTCGCCTTTCATGATCACAGTTGTTTATCACGTACAAAAGATCGAAGAGAAAATGGTCTTTAAATTACGATATTTTAAGTTTCATTTAAATACACACACACACACACACACACACATATATATATATATATATATATAGTATTTATATATATATATATATTATATATAATATATATATATCTCACATCTAAGGGGTCAAAACGGTGAATAATTTAAGGATTAAATTTTTAAATGATCTTTTTCAAGAAGAGGAAAAGTTACCTTTTAAAGTTCAATGTAAATTGCTTTTCGTTACAGAAGGAAACATTCCCTTCACAGATGAAGGTGGTGGCATCTGGGAACACTGTTGGCAACACTGACAGCAATGAGTTCCCACCTCATCGTGTTTTAAGTTGCTGCGTGGTTCATATGTCCCTTGTGACGCTCCTGATTGGCTGTTGATAAGCCAATCACAGGGCTGGAAACTGTCTCTCGAAAGAGAGTTCACATAGGCAGGATGTGCGTTCCACCTCTCCTGAGGGATACTTTTGAAAGACGTATCCCTCAGGAGAGGTGGAACATACATTCTGCCTATGTCAACTCTCCAGAGAGAGACTGAGAGTTTCCAGCCCTGTGATTGGCTTATCAACAGCCAATCAAGAGCGTCGTAAGGGACTGGCCTAGCCATCAGATGCACGGTTGATGTGAATCTACTAAAGCAGTAAGGGTGACCCAATATGGAAACATTTTGAAAAAAGGATTATCCCTCATTTATTCGAAAATGTTATTTCCCACATTTTTTTTCATTTCGATTTTTTTTTTTCTTTTTAAAAATTTACGTCTGCAATTATAAGATGCAATAGTTATTGGAATATCACTCATCCCTTTCTAGAAATACTGAGATAAAACTCATTTGTCTAATGCACTTTTTGCATCAATTTATAAAATGTCTGTCTCTTGAAATTGAAAAAAAACAAACCCCAAAAAACCACATGGTTTTTTAAAAGAAAAAAAAAAAAAAAACCATGGTTTAAACCAATCCATCTTGTCTCCTTGCATCTTAATATTTTACTTACCTTTTAATTTATTAACTTAATAATTCATTTATTTGTTACGTTATCAGTTTTTCAAGTAACTGATTTCTCTTTCCGTATTTCCCTTTACCTTCTGTTACTTCTTGCGAATGAACGTCATATTCTTTGGAAGCCTGAATTTCAAGTCCACTAGTGGCCCCTGTGGTGGGCTTGTTCCATGTGAATAGGGTTCTTCATCTTCTCTTCTTCTTTCGACCTTATTAATCCTATTGTATAGCAGGGTCGGCCGCTCGAGTCAACTTTCTCCATCTATTTCGATTCCTTGCATGTTTCTCCCCCAATCCCACCTCACCCATATCCCTCCACACTACATCCATTCATCTGATCCGCTGACGGCCCCCCACACTCCTGCTCCCCATCACTGGCATGTCCTTAGCTCCCTTGATTGGTTTCACCTCATCTCTTCCTATTACATGGCCATGGCATCTCAGAAGAGCTTCCCTAGCCTTCTCCTTTACATTACATATACCACACATTCTTCTTAAGCGCCTCAGCGGTGTGGTTGGTATGGTGTTGGCGTCCCACCTCGGTGGTTGCTGGTTTGATTCTCGGCCATTCCATTGAGGAGCGAGAGATGTGTATTTCTGGTGATAGAAATTCACTCTCGACGTGGTTCGGAAGTCACGTAAAGCCGTTGGTCCCCGTTGCTGAATAACCACTGGTTCCATGCAACGTAAAAGCACCATACAAACAAACAAACAAAACACATTCTTCTCATATCTTGACTCTCCCTCCTTTCCAGTAGTGATATTCCTGCAATTCATCTCACCATCCTTATCTCGGTCCTTTCCAACAGTCTCTTCAGTGCCCAAGTTCCTGTCCCATGTAAGAGAACAGGCCTGGTAAGTGTCTTATAAATCTTCATTTTGAGCCTTAATGGCATTTTCTTGTCTGAAACAACGCCAGATACTTCTCTCCATATTTGTCATGCTTCTTTCACTCTATCTCACCGCTTTCTCAGTACCTCCCTCCTGTATAATTATTGATTCAAAACTGTTAGAACTCATTCTTCTGCTTTAGCACTTGAATGTTTACTTTTTCTTGTCCTTCTCTACTACTAATTCTTAGCTCTGTCTTTACAATGAATAGGGTTCGTCTTCTGAAAAATAGTATAATAATAATAAATTCGGAGTGGATCTTTCATGTTTGTCCACCCCAGTTGGGAGCAGGGTAGGTAACGGGGGAGACATGATAGGCAGCGCCGGGTTCCAGCACACGCAATCAAACTCGTATATATAATAATAATTATGCATAACTTCAAGTTCTTTGACAATTAAGAATTTTGGTCAATATAGATAATATAGCTTCATGATCTGAAGAGGTAATTGAGATTTTTAATCTCCCAAGTTATTTATACATAATTTTGACAACTTAGAACTCATCTTTAAAAGTAAGTATCCTGAACGTGTAAAAACAGTTTTCCAATATAATTTGCATAAGTATAAGTAACTCACAATCTTGACGAGTGAAAATTATTTACTATTATGACATGGCAAACTTTTGAAAGTTCCGCGGATCACTCCCAGTCCACCGCCACTGTGAATAAGCTAGGCTAGCAACTTAATTCCTGTGGGATAAGTCATGTAGTGGAATAAATAGATAGTCCTTATGGGACGGTAGTGCCTTCAGTGCACCTCATCCAGTGCACTGTACACATTACTTAAGGTTCTTTGCAGCATCCCTTCCCTATGCCCCTAGCTGCAGCCCCTTTCATTCCTCTTACTGTACCTCTGTTCCTATTCTCTTTCTTCCATCTGACTTTCCTCAACCCTCTCCTTACAGTTGTTTCATAGTGCAGCTGCGAGGTATTCCACCTGTTACACCTTTCATCTCTCTAATTTCTCTTTCGGCGCTGAACTGACCTCATAGGTCTCAGCGGTTGGCCTTTGGCATCAATTCTATATCCTGTTCTATTCCAAATAGACAGCTATAGTAGATTCACGTGAAACTCAGTCTCTCGAGAGAGTTCACATAGGCAGGATGTGTGTTCC
>NC_061104.1:51619728-51627228 GCF_015104395.2 Macrobrachium nipponense | reverse complement strand
TTGATTCCAAAGTTTGAATTGCTGGAGATCGATTTCAAAGCTTGAATTACTGGAGGTCGATTTAAGAGTTGAATTACTGGAGTTCGATTCCAAAGATTGAATTATTGGAGATCGATTTCAAAGCTTGAATTACTGGAGATCGATTTCAAAGCTTGAATTACTGGAGGTCGATTTCAAAGCTTGAAATACTGGAGGTCGATTTCAAAGCTTGAATTAATGGAGGTCGATTTCCAAGCTTGAATTACTGGAGTTCGATTCCAAAGATTGAATTGTTGGAGATCGATTTCAAAGCTTGAATTACTGAGGTCGATTGCAAAGCTTGAATTCGACTGAAGTGTTTGACTCTCGTTCTTCACCCCAAGTTCAATTAAATAAATTGGTGTTTAGGCTGGATTCCTGATATGTGAATGAGAGAAGGTCTTTATAAAATGGCATGGTTTTTGGTTCTGATAACACATGCTAGGAGCTTCTCACTCGTGTATTTTATCACTGAACCCTCAAGCAACTGTTGTGAAGATTGTACCTGTACAATTTGGATTTTTTGTTTTCTATAAAAGAAAACAATTCAGATGGCTGGATGTCTCTCCCTCCGCACTGTTTCTGTCCGCCCTCAGATCTGAAAAACTACTGAGGCTAGAGGGCTGCAAATTGGGATGTTGATCAGCCACCCTCCAGTTATCAAACATACCAAGTTGCAGTCCTCTAGCCTAAGCAAATATTATTTTATTTAAGTTTAACTTAGCCATAATTGTGCTTCTGGCAAGCATATAGGACTTACCACCACTGGGCTGCGGTTAAAATTTCATGGGCCGTGGCTCATACAGCATTTTACCGAGACCCGTATAATCAGTGGCCTTGATTATACGATACACAGAAAACTCGAGTATTTTTTACTTAGTTTTATATTGTTTTAGCTTCCCCCTCTAACCCTGCTCGCCGTTGTGTGGTTTTTCCCACCATCCGCTCTGTATTTGGGGTTGGAGGCAAATGCAAATTACGACAGTTTGCTTAGTGATGTTTGGGGTCTGTTCTTTTCTGCAACTGCAACTTACATAATCACTTGGCGACAGACTTACTGATTTAGCCAATAGATGGGAGAAGAAATCGTATTATATATATATATATATATATATATATATATATATATATATATATATTAACAACGGGGAGCGTCCCCCCCCCCCCCCCCCGCTATTTTCATATTTGGTATGCGTTTAGCCAGGAGCGGAAGACAAACTGGTAACAACACTCTCTCTCTCTCTCTCTCTCTCTCTCTCTCCTCTCTCTCTCTCTCTCTCTCTCTCTCAAGGCGATCACTGGCATAGCCGTTCTCTCTCTTTCTCTCTCTCTCTGTCAGCAAAAAATTTCAATGCATCGGCTCCAAAATTTTACTCAAGGGATAATAACTGTATTTATTATGCAAGAGGATATTGCAGAAACGGAGAAAATTGCAGATTCAGACACAAAATGAATAATTATGATGAAGGAAGATCAAATATTATGGAAAAGTTGGATTTTTTAATGTCAGAATTTCTGGAAATGAAAAAAAGAACAACATACCAGAACAGGAAAGAGACATGGGAAAATCCTTATTACTACCAATATTAAATGAAGGAGAAAACACGCAAACCATCATAGTGATGAATGCGCAGGTTTAGTTACGAGTAACTCAAAAGAAAAATAGAGTACTTAGAAGAACTAACCCAAATTGAAAAGAAAATAGATATAATGAATATAAGTGAAACCTGGTATTCCCAGAGACTGGGAATGATGATCAAATAAAAGGGTTCCAAACTTATAGATCAGAGAGAAAAAATAGGAATCAAGGGAGGGAACCGAATATATGGGAAGACAAAAAACAAGGAAAACATATATGCGAAATATAGTAACTCAGATGTGAACTAATAGCGGTAGAATTTGAATATGAAAATTAATGAACATAGTAATATATAGACCTCCTAATACTAAAGAGTTTGACTTAATAATTGAAAAATTGGATGATATATGTAGAAATCACAAGGACTGGACTATTCTCCTATCTGGTGACTTCAACTTTCCTTTCGTAGAATGGAAAGAACGAATAGGAGATTGTGGATGTACTTATACATATAAAAAAGAGAGTAATAGTAGTGCAGAAGAAAAGAGGCAATTCGAAAAGCTATTAGATATGCTACTAGAATACAACATTCAACAAATAAATCACCTGCCAACAAGAAAGGAAAATACTTTGGACCTAGTATTTGTGAACGAGGTGAATTATGTTAAAGAAATAATAGTTTATAATGCGAGTATTTCAGACCATAATGTCATAGAATTAACAGTTCATTCCAAAGCAAGTGAAAACAGAGATAAGCAAGAAATGAAAAAGTGGGAAGGATATGGAAAATACAACTTCTACAGTAAAAATATAAAATGGTCAGAAATAAATGAAGAATTAAACAAAGATTGGGATAACATTTTCGTAAGCGATGACATAAGAGTAAATACGGAGATATTATATAAAATATTAGAGAAAATAGTGGATAAATATATACCGAAGAAGAAAAGTAAACATCATTCATGCATACCAAGAGACAGAAGATCTTGTTCCAGAAAAACAGAAAGTCAGGAAAAAAGTCTTTGCAAAAGAAAAAAATGCATGGAAAGTTATAGAACTAAAAAGTAAGATAGAAAATGCAGAACAAAAGATTATACAATCAAAAGAAAATGAAAAACGGGACTTTTATACTCAAACTATTATACTCATATGCGAAGAAGATGAATAAAAGAAGAATAGAAATAGGCCCTCTGAGAATTGAAGGGAGATTAACGAATGAAAAAAAGGAAATTTGCAACATACTGGCAGAACGATATAAGAGAGAATTCACCCCTAGAATAGATAATGAAGATAATGATATAGAAGTAAGGGACGAAAATAGTGAATATTTAGCTGACATAGAAATTAATGAAGCTGATATTGTGCAGGCAATTAATGAAATTAAAAATGGAGCTGCTGCAGGGCTTGATGGAATCCCTGCTATTTTGTTAAAGAAAGTAGTTCATTCTATCGCAAAGCCACTTGCAATATTATTAAGACAAAGTGTAGATACAGGCAAGATTTATGAGCACAAATTAGCATATATCACCCCTACTTTCAAAAGTGGATCAAGACTTGAGGCAAGTAATTATAGGCCTGTGAGTCTAACATCACATATTATGAAAGTGTATGAAAGGGTAATGAAGAAAAATATTATGAAAACATTTAATAAAAATAATTTGTTTAATATAGGACAACACGGTTTCGTACCCGGAAAAAAGTACACAAACCCAACTGTTAGTCCACCGTGAGAACATATTCAAAAATATGAAAAGCGGAAATGAAACAGATGTGGTATATCTAGACTTTGCAAAAGCTTTTGACAAAGTAGACCATAATATATTAGCAAAGAAAATTAGAAAACACAATATCGTAGATAAAATAGGAAGATGGTTAAAAGAATTTTTACACAACAGAAAAGAGATAGTTATTGCAAACGATGAGAAATCGGATGAAACCAAGGTAATATCCGGTGTGCCACAAGGTACGGTGTTAGCTGCAATACTGTTTGTTATATGATTGAAGACATAGACAGTAATGTTAAGGATTCGGTAGTGAGTAGTTTCGCTGATGACACAAGAATAAGTAGAGAAATACTTGTGATGAAGATAGGAACGCTCTACAAAGAGACCTTAACAAAGTATATGATTGGGCAGAGGAAAATAGGATGGTATTTAACTCTGATAAATTTGAATCAATAAATTATGGAGACAGAGAAGGAAAGCTATATGCATATAGGGGACCTAATAATGAGACAATCACAAATAAGGAAGCAGTTAAAGACCTTGGTGTGATGATGAATAGGAACATGTTATGCAATGATCAAATAGCAATTCTTTTGGCAAAATGTAAGCAAAAATGGAATGTTGTTACGGCACTTCAAAACAAGAAAAAGCTGAACACATGATTATGCTTTATAAAACATATGTTCGTAGTCCACTTGAATATTGCAATATGATATGGTACCCACACTATCAAAAGGATATTGCACAAATAGAGAGTGTACAAAGGTCCTTTACAGCTAGAATAGAAGAAGTTAAGGACCTTGACTACTGGGAAAGACTACAATCCTTAAAATTATATAGTCTAGAAAGGAGAAGAGAACGCTACATGATAATTCAGGCATGGAAACAGATAGAAGGAATAACAGAAAATATCATGGAACTAAAAATATCAGAAAGAGCAAGCAGAGGTAGATTAATAGTGCCCAAAACAATACCAGGAAAAATAAGGAAAGCACACAGGACATTAATCCACTACACACCAGCATCGATAATGCAGCGTCTATTCAATGCGTTGCCAGCTCATCTGAGGAATATATCAGGAGTGAGCGTAGATGTGTTTAAGAATAAGCTCGACAAATATCTAAACTGCATCCCAGACCATCCAAGATTGGAAGATGCAAAATATACCGGAAGATGTACTAGCAACTCTCTGGTAGACATTAGAGGTGCCTCACACTGAGGGACCTGGGGCAACCCGAACGAACTGTAAGGTCTGTAAGGTAAGGTCTCTCTCTCTCTCTCTCTCTCTCTCCCCATTCCATCAGGTCATCAAATCAGAGTCGGAACTACAAAAATAGACATTTATTCAAAGCAAAGTACTACTTCAATAAATCAGGTTCTTACAGGCTAATTAATGGAATGGTAATAGTACAAGTCTCATAGACAACTAACTCGGATAACCCCCCGGTATTTATATAGTCTTAATCAGTAATTAGTCACACCAATTATCTCTTTTCCAAAATACAGTCTCCTCACTAGTACACTTAGTCCCCTCACTAGATCCACCCATTAAAGTTTGGAACATCACACAGAAACAAATATAACTTTCGCAGAGCTATCCCGGCATTCTGCCTTTTCTCCCGTAGATGTCTCCCTAGTTCTTGGCTAAACCATGCTATTAAGAATGGACATATTTCGTACACGTGCACATGAATTCACACTCTTCGTAAACGCCCCAAGTAACTGGTCACAGCCAGTTTTCAAAGGCACCTTGAACAATAGCCTCGCGAACTCACATACCCACAGAACGAACATTGACCTGCTAAGTAAGCATCTTAGTGTCACACCATCCCAGAAAAGAGACATCAGCTTTCTTAAGGTGTCGCTCAGACTCTGTCTCTATGGGAAGTTAAAAATGATAAGTCTGCATGTTCTAAAAAAAGTCACAGCACCTCACATCACAATGGTATATTAAACATATTATTAATTATAGCCCTCTTTTATATAACACACACACACACACACACACACATATATATATATATATATATATATATATATATATAGTATAAATATATATATTATATATATATATATATATATATATATATATATATACACGTATATATCACATATATATACGTAAATAAATATGTACTTGTATATGTACATAATATATATACACATATATGTACATATACATATACATACACATAGATATATACATTCATTAGGATATAAATTTCTTTTCTAAATTTTGCTAAATAATTAAGTCAGTCTTGATGTGACTAATTATATATTTATGTATACATATATTTTTTATATATGTATGTATATATATTATATATATATATATATATATATATATATATATATATATATTATTGTATATATACAAGACATAATGTTAAATGTTATTTTCCTATCCCCTCTCTCTCTCTCTCTCTCTCTCTCTCTCTCTCTCTCTCTTCTCTCTCTCTCTCTCTCTCTCTCTCTCTCTCATTGCGAATGTGTTCAATTACTGTGGCTACTCGCCCAGAAACGAAATATAAAATGCTGGTTTTATTCTGAAGTGAACGAAGTACAGAATAGAGTATGTGACCTTTTTCCTTTTTCAACTAAACTGTATCTTTAAAGCTTCCTCGACGTCTGGTGTCAAAATAACGATTGTTGTTTAAGATAGGGGAATTATTTTACCATTCGCTACGTCGACTGTAGGAAGGTGCAAGTAAAGTAATAATGTAAGTAATATTTGAAAAGATCGTGTTATCATGGAGAACCTGAAACCTTTGATTGGTGAATGGGATTTAGGGAACTAAAATATTATTTTTTTTTTTTTTTTTTTTTTTTTTTTTTTTGCTCTATCACAGTCCTCCAATTCGACTGGGTGGATTTATAGTGTGGGGTTCCGGGTTGCATCCTGCCTCCTTAGGAGTCATCACTCTTCTTACTATGTGTGCCGTTTCTAGGATCACACTCTTCTGCATGAGTCCTGGAGCTACTTCAGACTCTAGTTTTTCTAGATTCCTTTTCAGGGATCTTGGGTTTTTTATCGTGCCTAGTGCTCCTATGATTATGGGTACGATTTCCACTGGCATATCCCATATCCTTGCTTATTTCTATTTTCAGATCTTGATACTTATCCAATTTTTCCCTCTCTTTCTCTCAAACTCTGGTGTCCCATGGTATTGCGACATCAATGAGTGATACTTTCTTCTTGACTTTGTCAATCAACGTCACGTCTGGTCTGTTTGCACGTATCACCCTATCTGTTCTGATACCATAGTCCCAGAGGATCTTTGCCTGATCGTTTTCTATCACTCCTTCAGGTTGGTGCTCGTACCACTTATTACTGCCAAGGTAGCTGATGTTTCTTGCACAGGCTCCATGGAGGGGGCTTTTGCTACTGATCATGCCTCTTTTTGTACTGGTTCTGTGCAAGTGCCGGCATTCACTTGCTATGTGGTTTATGGTTTCACTTTTCGTATTGCACTTCCTACATATGGGAGAGATGTTATTTCCGTCTATCGTACTTTGAACATATCTGGTTCTTAGGGCCTGATCTTGTGCCGCTGTTATCATTCCTTCAGTTTCCTTCTTTAGCTCTCCCCTCTGTAGCCATTGCCAATTGTCATCGCTGGCTAGTTCTTTAGTCTGTCTCATGTATTGTCCGTGCATTGGTTTGTTGTGCCAGTCCTCTGTTCTTTCTGTCTTTCTCCTGTCTCTGTATATTCTGGGTCTTCGTCTGCTTTTATTATTGTCCCTTCTTCCATGCACTCTTTAGCCACTCGTCTTCACTGGTTTTCAGATATTGCCCAGTGCTCTGTTTTCGATGTTGACGCAGTCCTCTATACTTAGTAGTCCTCTCCCTCCTTCCTTTCGTGTTATGTATAGTCTGTCCGTATTTGCTCTTGGGTGTAGTGCTTTGTGTATTGTCATATGTTTCCTGGTTTTCTGATCTATGCTGCGGAGTTCTGCCTTCGTCCATCCCACTATTCCTGCGCTGTATCTGATTACTGGCACTGCCCATGTGTTTATGGCTTTTATCATATTTCCGGCGTTGAGTTTTTGACTTGAGTATCGCCTTGAGTCTCTGCATATATTCTTTCCTGATCGTGTCCTTCATCTCTTGGTGTTTTATATCTCCTCCTTCCATTATTCCAGGTATTTGTATCCTGTCTCATCTATGTGTTTGATGTT
>NC_061104.1:51589728-51609728 GCF_015104395.2 Macrobrachium nipponense | reverse complement strand
TTAGCTCTGTCTTTACAATGAATAGGGTTTGTCTTCTGAAAAACAGTATAATAATAATAAATTCTGAGTGGATCTTTCATGTTTGTCCATCCCAGTTGGGAGCATGGTAGGTAAGGGGGGAGACATGATAGGCAGCGCCGGGTTCCAGCACTCAATCAAACTCGTATATATAATAATAATAATGCATAACTTCAAGTTCTTTAACAATTAAGAATTTTGGTCAATATAGATAATATAGCTTCATGATCTGAAGAGGTAATTGAGATTTTTAATCTCCCAAGTTATTTATACATAATTTTGACAACTTAGAACTCATCTTTAAAAGTATCCTGAACGTGTAAAAACAGTTTTCCAATATAATTTGCATAATATAAGTAACTCACAATCTTGACGAGTGAAAATTATTTACTATTATAACATGGCAAACTTTTAAAGGTTCTGCGGTTCACTCCCAGTCCGCCACCATCAAGTGCGCCCAACTGTGAATAAGCTAGGCTAGCAACTTCATTCCTGTGAGATAAGTCATGTAGTGGAATAAATAGATAGTCCTTATAGGAGGGCAGTGCCTTCAGCGCACCTCATGCGGTGCACTGTACACATTACTTAAGGTTCTTTGCAGCATCCCTTCCCTATGCCCCTAGCTGCAGCCCCTTTCATTCCTCTTACTGTACCTCTGTTCTTATTCTCTTTCTTCCATCTAACTTTCCTCAACCCTCTCCTAACAGTTGTTTCATAGTGCAGCTGCGAGGTATTCCTCCTGTTACCCCTTTCAGATCTTTCTGCTCTCAAATTTCCCTTTCAGCGCTGAATTGACCTCATAGGTCCCCACGGTTGGCCTTTGGCATCAGTTCTATATCCTGTTCTATTCCAAATAGACAGCTATAGTAGATTCACATCAACCGTGCATCTGATGTCTAGGCCAGTCCGTTACGACGTTCCTGATTGGCTGTTGATAAGCCAATCACAGGGTTGGAAACTCAGTCTCTCGAGAGAGTTCACATGAGCAGGATGTGTGTTCCACCTCTCCTGAGAGATACTTTTGAAAGTCTTATCCCTCAGGAGAGGTGGAACATACATCCTGCCTATGTGAATTCTCGAGAGAGATTGAGTTTCCAGCCCTGTGAGTGGTTTATCAACAGCCAATCAGGAGCGTCGTAACGGACTGGCCTAGACATCAGATGCACGGTTGATATGAATCTACTATAGCTGTCTATTTGGAATAGAAAAGGATATAGAATTGAGGCCAAAGGCCAACCACTGGGACCTATGAGGTCAATTCAGCACCGAAAGAGAAATTAGAAAGCTGAAAGGTGTAACAGGTGATATACCTCGCAGCTGCACTATGAAACAACTGTTAGGAGAGGGTCGAGGAAAGTTAGATGGAAGAAAGAGGATAAGAACGGAGGTACAGTAAGAGGAATGAAAGGGGCTGCTGATGGGGGCACGGTTGATGTGAGAATCTACTATAGCTAGAGAGATGGGAGATAGGCAGCATCGCCCTTCTTCAAACGTCGGAAAATCTATTTTGAAAAACAAAGCTTACTCAGTCTCACAGGCCGTGTTTTCTCCTCGCATCTTCTTCGCATGCATGAGAAATTGAATATATGTTAATATGTTGGTCTCGGCTTCACACAAGGAAGCGCCCACCAGCCTTCAGTTGCGGCGTTTCTCGCGCAACGGGAGATCAAGCCATTTATCTCTCGTGCGATGCGTCCTGGAGAATTTTATCTTCTCTCGGGTTTTCTGGAGAGAGAGAGAAAAGAAGAAGAAGAAGGAACTGTAAGGCTCCTCTAGTTTCATAACTCGACTCTCATAAATCATTTGGGAAAGCTTCGTGGGTTCAGAAATTCTTTAGAAAGGCGGTTCCGTTAAAATCTCTCTTTCTCTCTCTCATCATTAGCGTACATTAAGTTTACTTACAAGGGATTGTACATTGTCGGCTGGAAACTGGTATGGCTCTAAAGATGACTAATTCTGAAAGAGAGAGAGAGAGAGAGAGAGAGAAATATTGTGATCACCTCGGTCGGGAGTTGTGTACTATAGTAGATTCATATCAACCGTGCATGTAATGTCTAGGCCCGTCCCTTACGACGCTCCTGATTGGCTGTTGAGAACCCAGTCACAGGGCTGGAAACTCTCAGTCTCTCTCTCGAGACGTATCCCTCAGGAGAGGTGGAACATACTTCCTGCCTATGTGAACTCGAGAGACTTGAGAGTTTTCAGCCCTATGAAAGTATCCCTCAGGAGAAGTGGATCATACATCCTGCCTATGTGAACTCTCGAGAGAGACTGAGAGTTTCCAGCCTTGTGATTGGCTTATCAATAGCCAATCAGGAGCGTCGTAAAAGACCTAGACATCAGATGCACGTGTCATGTGAATCTACTATAGTCCAGCATTTTTCAGGAGAGTCTTCATTCTTTGCCCTACCTGGGGAGAATGCGAAAATACGATGAGTCAATGCGAAAAGAATTCGTAGATTGGGAGAGGAAACGTGAACAAGAAGAGAGAATTGAAGATTCGTGTGGTATTACTAACAAATGCATGATAAAGAAAGAATGACAATACAGACGAAAAATCTCATCATCATCCATAGGAGCTTAGCCCCTACCCAGGGGCGGACAAACAGCTTTGCAGGAGAAAAGTGGATTTTTCATGTCTTACCTACCTTGCCCCACCTGGGATGGACAAACAGCTTTGCAGGCAGAGGGTGGCTTTTCATGTCTTCTCTACCTTCCCTGCCCCACCCGGGGCGTACAAACAGGTTTACCGTAGGGTACCTTTTCATGTCTTCCCTACCCTCCCGATCCACTACCTTCCCTTCCACCACTTGGGGCGGACAGAGAGGTTTGCAGAAGGTGGGTGGAGTTTTTCATGTCTTCCTACCCTCCCAATCCCTACCTTCCCTTCCAACACTTGGGGCGGACAGAGAGGTTTGCTGGAGGAGGGTGGAGTTTTCATGTCTTCCCTACCCTCCCAATCCCCTACCTACCCCGCCCCACCCGGGCGGACAAACAAGATCCACTCGAATGTTATTATAGGTTTTTATTCAGCAGATGAACCCTATTCATATGGAATAAGCCCACCACAGGGTCCACTGACTTGAAAAATCAAGCTTTCAAAGATTATTATGGTGTTCATTAGGAAGAAGTAGGAGGGGGTAAAGGGAAAATCAGAAAGGAGAAATCTCACTTATTGAAAAAGAAACATATAAATCTATTGATTAATAAGTGGATGAAAATATACTAAAATGCGAGTAAGAGTAGAGAGGTAATTATTGGAAGTTCTGGAAATCATTTGTGGATTCACTTGTTTAATTGCAAGATCTAGACCTGTGCAACACAACTAAACTACATTAGGACTAACTTGAGCATTGAAAAAGAGGGACTTTCATTGGTCCTGGTACTTCGAATATAAGAATTCTTGTGTCATCTTGGAGTTGCACTATACTTATATATATAATATATATATATATATATATAATATATTATATATATATATTATATATACACGAGTTCTTATCTCATCACCGTGATTCATATATACATGCATTAAGCTACAAGTGTCCTTTAATATCTTATTCGCTCTATCTCGAATTAATGTTTTTATTTTCATATATGTTGACCGAAGGGAATTTAATTTTTTAGTTGATAAGGACAAATTTCCCTGCGTGTATATATATATATTATATATATATATATATATATATGTGTGTGTGTGTGTGTGTGTGTGTGTGTGTATATATACGATAATCATATATATAGATTATATATATATATATATATATATATATATATATATATATATATATATATATTGTATGTGTCTATATAACACCAGATAACCAAACCAACAAAAACTTTCTTTCAGTTTTCTTCTGAAGATTGAAAAAGAAAAAGAAACCCACAAAATCACTTTTGTAACTTGTTTACTTCTAAGTAAAACTAAATGTAAATACTTAGAAGTAAACAAGTTACAAAGTGATTTTGTGGGTTTCTTTTTCGATATACTATAATCTCATAATTGATTATATTATTCGCAATTTGAAATTACTGTATATAAATGTTACTTGAAGGGACAGCTGTTGCAACGCCGCATTATACGGCGCTTTCATTGTGGTACACAGCTAAACTGCGAGCTTAGTTAATTATTATCCCGCGAACATTGCATTCCGGATGTTGCATTTGTGTGTGTGTGAGGGACCCGTGCAGGCAACCATTTGCAATCCTGATCATTTGAATATCCGATGTTTGCACCGCGGTTCTGTATCAGTTATCCAATAGTTTCTCTCGGATACAATGTCATTATATCGTCATTTTTAGGGGGAATTTTCATTGCGGGGGCGGTTAGCAGATACAATGTATCTAAATACTTTGTATCGTTTGTTGAAAGCAAAGAAGATTTAGTGTGAAATAGATTTTTTGTTATATTAACAGGATACGTAAAATTATTTTTGTCTATAATTGTTAAAGTTATATTAGGCAACATTTTAGGAAAATCTCAGATTGATCTCCTCCGCGATTGATTGATTGATTGATTTATGGCTACTGAAACTGGCGTCACAGCATGCAGGTTATTGATACCTATTGCGAAAAATCCGTCGTCTTGAACGGATTGGAGAAAATTCTCTCTTGTTCCCAGATTTCATCATTGAAATATTACCCCTCTCTCTCTCTCTCTCTCTCTCCTCTCTCTCTCTCTCTCTCTCTCTCTCTCTCTCTCTCTCTCTCCAAATTATGCTGATAATTTTTTTAACATTTATATTTATTTATTTTTAGTAATCCATGATTGTAAATTCTATATTAGAAGCAATCTCTCTCTCTCTCTCTCTCTCTCTCTCTCTCTTCTCTCTCTCTCTCTCTCTTCTCTTTTCAAATAATACTGATGATTTTTTTTATTTTATACAGTTTTTTGTAATACGTGGCTGTAAATTCCATATCAGAAGCTCTCTCTCTCTCCTCTCTCTTCAAATAATACTGATGATTTTTTAAAATTTTTTATGTATACTTTTTGTAATCCATGAGTGTAAATTCCATATAAGAAGCTCTCTCTCTCTCTCTCTCTCTCTCTCTCTCTCTCTCTCTTCAGAGAACGATTGGACCCTTAAAACAGTATTGGAATCCTAGATTACGGATTGTGATTTACCGCATGTTTCATAATTTGTCTCGCGAGACGGAAGCCTTCGCTCTTCAAGTTTATCAAAACAGCAAGGCATCATATTGCATCGGATGTTGTACCAGAACTATCAAGATTGTGTGTTTGGTTTTTACTTTTAGTTTTCTGTAAAAAGAAAACTATTGAGATGCATATTTGTCTGTCCGTCCGGACTGTTTCTGTCCGCCCTCAGATCTTAAAAACTACAGACGCTAGAGGGCTGCAAATTGTTATGTTGATCATCCACCCTCCAATCATCAAACATATCAAATTGCAGCCCTCTAGCTTCCGTAGTTTGTATTAGATTTAAGGTTAAAATTAGCCATGGATCGTGCGTCTGACAACGTCTTACAACATGCCACCACCGGGCCGTGGCTGAAAGCTTTATGGACTGCAGCTCATATGGCAGTTTACGCTGTACAGAAAACTTGTACTTGTTTATTGAAGTGATTTTTATCTTCTAAGTAACATTTTAGAAACAAATTATCGACTTTAGACAGTCATCTCGTTTCCGTTTCATTGCTTTTATAACATTTAACTTATGAAAATATATTTACTCTATGAGAATATATTTACTTACTGTGAAATGACGAAGTGTATATGTTGCTAAGGACTACGCATATAAGTTGTTCTTCGTGGAGAATGTTTTTTTTATAAAACACCTCTGTTACCGGCACCGCCCCCCCCCCCCACCCCCCCCCCCACCCCCCCCCCCCCCTCCCCGCACTCCATTGATTATTTGAGAATATTTCGCGAAATATGATTATATTGAATTCAGCATACAAATGAACGATTTTAAGCAATGCTGCTGATAATTTTAATTTTAAAATATTTTGTGATTTTTTACTATATACATTTTCTCTCTCTCTCTCTCTCATCTCTCTCTCTTCTCTCTTCTCTCTCTCTCTTCTCTCTCTCGTTGCTAATCCCACCCAATTTCTTTACAAGCGTGTGAGAGCCATAAATAAAACCTGCCTCTGGCCGTAGCAATTGTTCATTCTCCTCAACAAAGGATTTCGCTCTTCTTAACGTATCCGGAACGAGGATTCGATTTATGTCAGTTCCCCATTGTGTCTGTGTGTTTGTGTGTGTGTGTGTGTGTGTGTGTGTGTGTATTGATGCCTGAGAGAGGGTCTACCTTATATGGAGGTGACTTTGTCACTTGCTATTTACTTGAAGACTGTTTAAGTGGAAGTTAGAATTAATTGGAGAACGATCCCCAAGATTGACTTACTGGAGGTTGATTCCAAAGTTTGAATTACTGGAGATCCATTTCAAAGGTTGAATTATTGGAGGTCAATTTTAAAGCTTGAATTACTGGAGGTCGATTTCCAAGCTTGAATTACTGGAGGTCGATTTCAAAGCTTGAATTACTGGAGGTCGATTTCAAAGCTTGAATTACTGTAGGTTGATTCCAAAGTTTGAATTGCTGGAGATCGATTTCAAAGCTTGAATTACTGGAGGTCGATTTCAAAGCTTGAATTACTGGAGGTCGATTTAAGAGTTGAATTACTGGAGTTCGATTCCAAAGATTGAATTATTGGAGATCGATTTCAAAGCTTGAATTACTGGAGATCGATTTCAAAGCTTGAATTACTGGAGGTCGATTTCAGAGCTTGAATTACCTTCGGTCGATTTCAAAGCTTGAATTATTGGCGATCGATTTCCAATTTTGAATTACTGGAGGTCGATTATAAAGTGTGAATAACTAGAGGTCGATTTCAAATATTGAATTACTGGAGGTCGATTTCCAAGCTTGAATTACTGGAAGTAGATTTCAAAGATTGAATTCGACTGAAGTGTTTGACTTGTTCTTCAATCCAAGTTCAACTGAATGAATTGCTATTTGGGCTGAATTCCCGACATGTGAATGACACAATTTCTTGATTAGATGGCTTGCTTTTTGGCTCCGATAACATATGCTAGGAGCTTGACCCTCATGTATTTTATTACTGAACCCCCAAACAACTGTTGTAAAGTTTGTACCTGTACAATTTGAATTTTTTTTTTTCTGTAAAAGAAAACAATTCAGATGGCTGGATGTCTCTCCCTCCGCACTGTTTCTCTCCGCCCTCAGATCTGAAAAACTACTGAGGCTAGAGGGCTGCAAATTGGGATGTTGATCAGCCACCCTCCAATCATCAAACATACCAAGTTGCAGTCCTCTAGCCTAAGCAAATATTATTTTATTTAAGTTTAACTTAGCCATAATTGTGCTTCTGGCAACGATATAGGACTTGCCACCACTGGGCCGTAGTTAAAATTTCATGGGCCGTGGCTCATACAGCATTTTACCGAGACCACCGAAAGACAGATCTGTTTTCAGTGGCCTTGATTATACGATACACAGAAAACTCGAGTATTTTTTACTTAGTTTTATATTGTTTTAGCTTCCCCCTCTAACCCTGCTCGCCGTTGTGTGGTTTTTCCCACCATCCGCTCTGTATTTGGGGTTGGAGGCAAATGCAAATTACGACAGTTTGCTTAGTGAATGTTTGGGGTCTGCTTTTTCTGCAACTGCAACTTACATAATCACTTGCTGACTGACTTACTGATTTAGCCGATAGGTGTGAGAAGAAATCGTAATATATATATATATATATATATATATATATATATATATATATATACCACATATACATACACATAGATATATATTCATTCTTAGGATATAAATTTCTTTTTCTAAATTTTTGCTAAATAATTAAGTCAGTCGTGATGTGACTAATTATATATTTATGTATACATATATTTTTTTATTTATATATGTGTAATATATTATAATCTGATATATATAGATATATATATATATATATCTTGTATATATACAGACATAATGTTAAATGTTATTTTCCTATCCTCTCTCCTCTCTCTCTCTCTTCTCTCTCTCTCCCTCTCTCTCTCTCTCATTGCGAATGTGTTCAATTACCGTGGCTACTCGCCCAGAAACGAAATATAAAATGCTGGTTTTATTCTGAAGTGAACGAAGTACAGAATAGAGTATGTGACCTTTTTCCTCTTTTCAAATAAACTGTATCTTTAAAGCTTCCTCGACGTCTGGTGTCAAAATAACGACTGTTGTTTAAGATATAGGAATTATTTTTACCATTTCGCTACGTCGCCTGTTGGAAGGTTCAAGTAAAGTAGTAATGTAAAGTAATATTTAAAAAGATCGTGGTCAATGGAGAACCTGAAACCTTGATTGGTGAATGGGTTTTAGGGAACTAAGATATTATTATTATTATTATTATTTATTATTATTATTATTATTATTATTATTATTATTATTATTATTCATACAAAAATCTCATAATACCACGAGTCACTGAAAATGGTGAAGAAATCCACAGTCGTGTAAATGTGAAAATGTATTAGAAATATATATATATATATATATATATATATATATATATATATATATATATATATTGTATATATAGCGTATATCTATATATTATATATATCATATATATATATATATATATATATATATATATATATATAATATATACCATTATTATTTTTCTTATTATTTTATTTCAATTTTTATTTGTATTTTATTGTTTGTTTTTTTTTTTTCCCAACCACTTCTACCCTTCATGAGTTCTTGTCTGCCTGAATAGCCTTGTGGCCCAGTTGTCAAGCAGGCTCCATCATTTTGCTATCTTCCTGGGCCAGCTTATAAGTAACATCAATCAGTTCGTTCACTTTGCCATTTCATTTAACGCTGTCACTACTTTTATTGTATTTGTAATAAGGCGGAAAACGATCCAGTGTTCAAGAATCACTTTAATCCCTTTTAAATTTTGGGACATTTTTATCTATTGATTGGTGGTTTTTTTCTTTACCTCCTCTTACTTCCTTCCTCAATAAACACCACATTCTTGGAACCTTGAATTTCAAATTAATGGCCCTGGTGGTGGGGGGCTTGTTCCCTGTGAATTGGGTTCATCTTTTGAATAATAATAAAAATGATCATGGGGGATCAATAATTGTCCCTAAGTGCATATCTCCATCTACCTGAAATTTCAGGCAGTTCGCTAAATACCTGGTCTCGCTATCTACCTGTAACATATAATATGTATTATGTAAATGTAATAGCCACAATGCCCTCTTAACTTCTCAATATCCAAAAATGTGCAAAGAATTTGAGAATTTAAGAGGGCATCGTGGCTATCACATTTACATAATGTATCTGGTAAAAATGACCTGTAGATTCTAAATATATATATATAAATATATATATATATATATATATATATATATATATATATATATATATATATATATACATATATATATATATATATATATATATCTATAATATATATATATATATATCTATACTATATATATATATATATATATATATATATATTAATTTTTTTTTTATATATTTAATATATATATTATACTATAGATATATACATATATATACATATATATATATATCATATTAATATAAATATATATATAAATAAATATATATATATATATAATATATATATATGATGCATGACAGTACATACAATACATACACATACATACATACATACATACATACATACATACATACATACATACATACATACATACATACATACATATATGTATACGTAAGTCGAAACACAGTCAACTCACCTGCGTCTACCTCATCTCCACTTTGGTGGGGCCAGAGAAAAAATGGTTGTGCTTCCATTAAGCATTGTTGATTATTGCGAAGTTAAAAGAGAAAAGAGGGGCTTAAAAGAATGATGAACCTTGTACTAAAAGCCCGTATTAACTCGAGTGTGGAACGCTCGCAAGCAAAAGCGGCTCTAAGCCCGAGTAATATAATGTGGGCTTTGTTCAAGAGGGAATGACGAATATTTCAACCTCGGTCCTTCAAAGATAATGTGATGCATAGATATGATACTTATGTGATATATAGGTATAAAATCATAATTCAAAGATAATGTGATGCATAGATATGATACTTATGTGATATATAGGTATAAAATCATAATTCAAAGATATTGTGATGCATAGATATGATACTTATGTGATATATAGGTATAAAATCATAATTCAAAGATATTGTGATGCATAGATATGATACTTATGTGATATATAGCTATAAAATCATCATTCAAAGGTAATGTGATGCATAGGTATGATACTTATGTGATATATAGGTATAAAATCATAATTCAAAGATATTGTGATGCATATATATAATACTTATTATGATATATAGGTATAATTCTTAAGTCATATTTTGAAGGTAATGTGACATACAGACATAATACATATTTTACTTGTTAAAGATAATGTGATATATATTTATATATGTATATATTTACATATTATGAATATAACGTTATATATATATATAATATGAATATATATATATATATACTATATATATATATATATATGATTTATATATAGTATATATACTATATATATATATAATATATATATATATATGTATATATAGTATATACTATTATATATATATATATATATATATATATATATATATATATATGTATATATATATTTGAGACCACATCTTTACATTCTGAAGACTTCTTATCGGATGAATTTTAAAAGTCAGCATAACTTGTAATTGCAAGAGCATTTTGTTTTAGACGACAGGCTGTACTTGGAAATATTGCCTGCATATTAGAAGAAGATAATTTGATATTCAGTGTTTATTGAATAAGAAGATAGTCGTCCAAGATGAAAAGTGATTTGCGAGTGCCTGTAAACAATTCATATTCCCTTTCTTCCGTCTGACTTTCCACCCTCTCAAATGATTGTTTCATAGTGCAACTGCACTCCGTAGGGGGTTAGTGCCGTCAGTGCACCTCATGTGGTGCACTGTAGGCGCTACTCAAGGTTCTTTGCAGCGTGCATCCGGCCCCTAGCTGCAACCCCATTTATTCCTTTTACTGCACCTCCTTTCATATTCTCTTTCTTCCTCATACTCTCCACCCTCTCCTAACATTGATTCATAGTGCAACTGCGAGGTTTTCTTCCTGTTACACCTTTCAAAGCTTTTACTGTCAATTTCCTTTTCAGTGCTAAATGACCTCGTAGGTCCTAGTGCTTGGCCTTTGGCCTAAAATCTATATTCAGTTCAATTCAATTCATAGTGCAACTGCTATGAGGTTTTCCTCCTGTTACACCTTGCAAACCATCTTATTGTCAATTTCCTTTTCAGTTCTCAATGACATAGGCCCGAGCGCTTGGCGTTTGACCTAAATTCTATATCGTATTCTATCCTTTAAATAACTGTCAAGGTATAGTTATGTGATTATTATAATTTGAAGGAATTTCCGTTTAAATTTATAAGCATAACGGGTAAAGCTTTTGCCTCTCTCTCCAATAGGATGTTTTATCTCTTGCAGACAGTTTTGCGAAGCGCCATCTGTGGGGATGAGAAATAGGACATAACACATTATATATATATTTGATTTATGGGAAGACATCGGACGCTGTTGCCTCCATTTTATATTTCTAAAGTAGTGTTTATGTATGTTTATATATCCGTGTATACATATATAGTTATGATTGTGTGTATACGTTTATATATAATATATATATATATATAAGATTTATATATATATATATATTATATAGATATTATATATATATATATATATATATATATATATATATGTATATAGTCTCAGTAATTGGGCGGCTACTTGGAAATCTTAGCTTAATGATAAATAATAGTGCCAAGACCAGGAAGAACATTCTTTATTATACGAGCTTACGAGGTTTAAAACCTCATCTTCAGGCTGAAAAGATGACAAGGATGAGAAATCACTAAAAATTACATTAAAATGAATTGTCTTATTACAAGCTTCAGTAAAAACACAAAATAAACCGAACATCACATGGAAACTAAAAATTAAAAATTATGAAAAAACTAAAACAAAACGCAAAACTACAAAAACAGAAATAAAAATAATATGAAAGGTAAACAAACTACCACACTCAAATATAAAATGGCTAACGACCTACTTTGTGTACCTACTATGAAACTATATGATAGCTAGTTGAATACCGGACGAGTTGTTCTTCAATTCCGGTTTCATTTTCTTACTAAACAGCGACTCTGAAATTAAAAGGTCCAGTCTATTTGAGCAAAATGACAGTACTCTAAAATCTAGGTGAGTGAAAGGATGGTCCTGTGCTAAACTGTGTTCCCTTATGGCAGAAAAAGGTGGTTTAGAAAGAGGAAACCTAGTTCTAACGGAAAGACCTCTGTGTTCCAAAATTCTGTGTCTAAGCCAGCGGGAACTGGATCCCACGTATTGCCATTTTATTTTTGAGTGTGGTAGTTTGTTTACCTTTCATAGTATTTTTATTTCTGTTTTTGTATGTTTTGCGTTTTGTTTTAGTTTTTTCGTAATTTTTAGTTTTTAGTTTGCATGTGATGTTCGTTTTATTTTATGTTTTTACTGAAGCATTTAATAAGACAATTCATTTTAATGTAATTTTTAGTGATTTCTCATACTTGTCATTTGACGGTCGGACTATGTACGTACGTGTGTATGTGTGTACATGTGTATGATCGCTATAGACTGTGAAACTGCTGGACTGAATTGAACCAGAGTCGTACCATATATGTAGATTTTATCGGGATGTTGTTAGCCGCGTACCATTTTGATCCGGATATCCGGCAGTGCTAACTTCTTCATTGTTATTCGTAGAGAAAAAATGAAAGCATTACTTTAATAGCTCTTTTCACGAGGATTCTGAATATGCTCTTATTTTTCTTCTACGGTGAAAAATAACGATATTACGGTTCAAACAGTGCCGTCGGCGTGTGTATGTATATATATATATATACTATATATATACTACACATACATACATACATACATCATACATACACATACATACATATACATACACTTATATGATACACACACACACATATATGTATATATATACATATATTGTTTGTGTGATGTGTTGGCCACCGTCACGACGTTCCACACCAGAAAAATCTAGCTGAACAAACTGCATTTTACCGACGAACCCCCTCTGAATTTTGTCCTAAAATTATGCCGTGCGTAATATTAGTGATAATATCGTTTGGACGAAGCTATGCGATGTTATCTTAGGCACAAGTACTCTTACAGCCAGTGTATCAGAAAGGTTATGCGCAAATTCTTAGAAGAGTTTTGTTATTTATTTCTCATTATCAGGAATTTGCGAGGCTTTATATTGTCAGTTTATGCTGCTTCTACCCGGAAGCATTTTTTCTTGCGTGTGAATGAAGTCATGTCGACCCTGTAGGGGTGGTGTCGTCAGTGCACCTCACGCAGCCCACCGTAGGTATTATTAACGGTTGTTTGCAGCGTCCCTTCCTAAGGCAGCTACCTGCACCCTCTTTCATTCCTTTTACTGTACCTCCGTTCATTTGCTCTTTTCTTCCATCGTACTTCCCGCAACCCTCTCCTAACAATTGTTTCATAGTGCGACTACACCATTCAAACTTCTACTCTCAATTTCCGTTTCAGCGCTGAATGACCGCATAGGTCCCAGAGCTTGGCCTTTCGCTTAGATTCTGTATTCCAGTTCCAATTCAGAAGTCACGTCGATATTCTTACAACAATATTTTTTTCAGTTTTCCTTTAATCTTGGTGCACTGTAGGCATTGCTTAAGGTTCTGTGCAGCGTCCCTTCGGCCCCTAGCTGCACCCTCTTTCATTCCTTTCTCTGTACCTCCGTTCATATTCTCTTTCTTCCATCTGACTTTCCACCTTCACTAACAAATTTTTCTCAGTGCAACTGCTTCGGGGTTTTCTTCCTGTACGCTTTTCAGACCTTCTTACTGTCCATTTCCTTTTCAGCGTTGAATGACCGCGTAGGTCCCAGCGCTTGGCCTTTGGCCTAAATTCTATAATCCAGTCCATAGGTGGACAAGTGATCGGGTCCCAAGTGGGTCAAGTAACTAAGAACTATGTCTCCACTTTGCAGTTGTGTGCATAAAAGGAGCCAAACACTGGGGATCTGTCGACCATTCTGCGCTTTTTCTGACTAGAAGGAGGAAGTCTGAGAGGTTGGACAGCAAGATGAAAAATATCGAGATAGTGAAGGAGAGAGAGACAGAGACAGAGAGAGAATGTGCAAGATAGAGAGCAAGCTAATTAACGTAGAGATGAGAAGCTATCCTGATCGAGAGGGGTTTCGGCGTGGGGGGAGGGGCGGTGATTTAATAAATCTAATGCTAGAGATGATGTTGCAAGGAGTTATAAGGATTAGGATGTCTCAAAGACTTGTTTTTCCATCCGAGGAGACATCGTGTGCTCTCTTATCTCTAAAAGCAGGTTGTACTGTTCATTCACAGTGTCCTAATGATTTTGTCTAGCTTCCTTTTAAACTCTTCCACACTTTTGCTGTTTACAACTTCTGGTGGCAGTTTATTCCATGTGTCACATATCTTGCATGTAATGAAGTTCCCACAATGGGATGTGTTGCATTTCTTCACATCTAGTTTCCATCCATTATTTTTGTCTGGTTTTCGTTTAACGTAAATGGGCTACTGTCTACTTTTGTTATGCCTTTCAGTATTTTAAATGTTTCTATTAGTTGTCCTCGCAATCGTTGTGTTTCTAAACCATACATGTTCAGGCTGTCTAGTCGTCTTTGGTAACCTATTTGCTAGATGGGTAAAATTAACTTTGTGGCTCTTGCTTGTACCCCTTCTAATCTGTTTATGTCCTTTTTTAATGTTGGTGACCAAAACTGTACTGCATATTGAAGATGTCTAACTATTGATGTGTAGAGCTGCAGCACCGTTTCCTTGTTTCTGTATTTGAACTCCCTCTTTATGTATCCCATTAGTTTCTGTGCCTTCTTTCAGCTTTTATGCACTGCTTTGTGGATTTTAAGTCCTTGGTAATAATGGCTCCAAGGTCCTCTTCTTGCTCTACACTATTTATGTCATTTCCAAGCAGCATGTAGTTGGCAAGAGGGTTGTTTGTTCCAGTTTGTAACACTTTACACTTATCCAAGTTAAAAGGCCTTTGCCTTTTTTTTTTTCACCACTCCTATTTTCTTTAGATCATATCTTAAACTTTCCTCTGTGTCTGGGTCTGCTGCATTTACACCTAGTTTGGTGTCATCTGCAAATTTGGCTATCCTTCTAGTTAAGCCTACATCAGTGTCATAAATGTAAATCATAAACAAGAGAGGACCAAGGACAGAACCCTAGGGAACTCCGTTGGTTACATCTGCCCATTCTGATACTTCTCCATTTATTAAGACTCTGTTTTCTATAAGTTAGCCAGTCTTCGATCCAGTCCGCTATTTCTCCTACAATTCGTAAAGCTCTAACTTTTGTCATCAGTTTCTTATGTGGGACTTTGTCAAAGGCCTTTTGGAAATCTAAGTAGAGTATGTCTGTTGCTATACTATTGTCGTTAATACCAAGCATATTATGAAAAAACTCCAATTGGTTTGAATGGCAGGATCTGAAACCTTGTTGGCTGTTTAACAACAAGTTGTTTTTATAAATATAATCCACAATTTGATCTGCAATTATGGACTCAAAAATCTTAGAAACAACTTACGTTAGACAGATTGGTCTATAATTTCCCTGCTCTTCTCATGGACCTTTTTTGTGAACTGGGGGCACATTACCTAGTTTCCATCCTTTGTTCTGCACTTTTTCGGTTGAGTTTATATAGGTGAGGAACTATCTCCTCCTTTAGCTCTTTAATTTCTCTTGGATGAATCCCATCCGGCCCAGGAGATTTGAACTTGTTGAGTTTATCTATTTTGTCAAGTGGTTCTCCCCCTTCATATTTAATAGTAGGTTCCGATATTGATGTAGTGTCTACTATTTTGAAAACGAGTAAAAAAATCTTATTCAATAACTGCTTTATCCAAGTCTGTGTTCACTAGGTTTCCTCTATTGTCCCTTAGGAGACCTATGCTATTTTTTATTGGTTTTTTACTGTCAACGTACGCAAAGAATTCTGTTAGGGTTTCCTTACAAACTGATGCAACTCTCTTATCCTCATTTATGTTTGTATTTTTACTAATTTATCCCACCATTATACAGATTTTCTTTATGCCTGCTTGCTTCTTCTGGTGTTGGGTGTGGGTTCATTGATTTGTGCAGTCTGTCTCTTTCTCTTATTTTATTTTTAATTTCTCTGTTGAACCAGTTAGGTTGAGGGTTGCCATTTGTTAGTATTTGTTTTAATGGTAAACATCCAGAGCGTTTTTCTGTGTATTCCTCATGAAAGGCTTCCCAGTGCTTATCTATGCCTGTGTTCTCGTCGTACTCTAGATTTTTAACATACTCCTTTAGCTTTTTTAGGTCTTGTCGACGGTAGTCTAATCTTATTAATATCATCTTCTCTTTTGTATGTTGAATATTAATTTGAAATGTAATAATTTTATGGTCGCTTTTGCCTACATTTGCACCTACTGAAAGGTCAGACACTAGGTTATCTTCTGTTGATACTACGATGTTTAATATGCTGTTTCCTCTACTAGGTTTGTCTACCCATTGGTGGATTAATTCATTTTCTACAAAATCTAAGTATCTTTCCTTCTGTTTGATGCAGAGGTCATCGTGTCCCAGTGTACTGCTGCACTGAAATCTCTCATTATTATGCAGTTTGTTGTTTACTTCTTGTCCTAGTAGTGCATACAGCTCCTCATCAGACATTTGTGGTTGGTGAGGAGGTCTGTACACTAGTATTAGCGTTATCCTCTACCTTGGACTGTTTATACTGATGCCAATGACTTTTTGTATGGTGGTAATTTTACACTCTATTGGACTGAGGTGGTCCCTGACATATAACGTAACGCCTCCACCTTTTTTATTGAATCTATCTTTTTTTAACAATTTATATCCAGCTATCTGGTACTCATCTCCGAAGTCTCTTGTTGCCTCGTGTATCCATGTTTCTGTGATACCTATTATGTCTAATTCTTCACTTGCTACCAATGCTTCGAAGAGATCTACTTTGTACAGACTAGATTGTGCCTTAAACTGCGCCACTCTGAGGGACTTTTCTATCCTCTCTTTTGTCCTCGGTGGCTTTATTAGATTCCCTTACTGTCACTGTTGCTTGCAGTGCTATTACTAACCAGATTCTGGGAGCTTTCCGACTTCTTCCTTTGAACGTTCAGTTCACTGAGGTGTTTCAAGAGGTTTTCTTTAAGAATGTTTCCTAGTAATTTTGCTCCTTTCAAATTAGACTGAGTTCCATCTCTTTTATATAGTTTTCTATTCCCTACAAATATGCCCCAAAAGTTTACAGACTAACACCTTTTTCTTGGCATATTAACTCCAGTCTGTCATTGATTCCAATTACCTTGCTAAGGGATTAGTGGCTTACATTGTTTCTGGGCAGAAGTCTTATAAGAATGCCGTCATCAGTTTTCTTATGGATGTTCTCTACAACATTTGTCAGGCTGGCCACAAGACCTTATGTCTGGCAAGTTCTCCATCTTTAAGAAAAGTCATTTCCTCCTTCCTGCTCTAGAATTGCACTCTTTATATTTTTACCTTGATTTTCTTCACTACCTCGGCTATCTTCTTTACTCTTGAACTTGGGTAAGAATGAACTTTTCTCTTTTTGGCCACAAAATTTAACCCCTGATCTTTTACTAATGAATCTCCAATTCAGGTAGTTTCCGAAAGCACAGCAGATTTATTCGTTGTGTTGATTCCTTTGAGGGACGATTGTGTTTTCTGGCTGCTATCACTCTTCTACCAACAGCTCTCTTGAATTCATCATTTTTAATTCATCATTTATATCTTTGTACCAAGCTTCTTTCTGTGTACCTTGTCTAGTGCTTGTTTCTGTTTCATTTCTGGTTCTGGTCTTAAGCAGTTTTTGTCTAATCTCCACCATACTCTCTACGTTTTCTAATATGTCATTGTTCAATTCCTGTTTCTCTCTCTTAAAGTATGTCACTTCTCTTCTTAGGTCTCCAATTTCCTTATCCATCCTGTCTTCTCTTCTCTTGCCTTAAAGTTTGTCCTTTTGTCAACTTCTTTAGTTCCTTTGCTAATTATTCTACTTCCTTCCTCAGTTTAGCTATCTCCTGTTCTTGTTGACAGGAGAGACAGACACTGAGACTACCTAGCTGTGATTCCTGTGCCTCTTTGTAGTCTACGCACCACTTGTTTACATTTCATATTGCACATGTGTGCTTTAATTTTAACTTTTCTTGAGTCATCTCTGTTTGTCTTGGTTTTATTATTTCTATCTGTGCTTTTAATTCAATATTCTTTCTAATGTGACCAGTTGAAAAGGAAGAAAGGTGGTGGTTGAGTATTCCCATAGTCGTTACATCTGCTTATCCATGGACAGTTTTCCATAGTTCGTCATCAGGATACCTTTTATTGCTGCCACACTAACATATGGTCACCCTGTTGTTAGACGATCCCAAATGTGTCGCAACTCCCACTGAGCAAGACAATTTGTCTAAGCAAATGATTTTTCGCCTGGAGTGAACAGTAGCATCCCTTAAATGACTAAACTTCCAACAGCCATGAACAAACAGAATCTTATGAACTAAATGCTTCTCCTCCAACCATGATAATCCCCAAGGAATGGCCACACCAGCAGGCCTCATGAGTAGGAAGTTCCATAATCAATGGCACAGAAGTTCGGATGGGGTTTCCAGTTGGCTACGACTCCGCAACCTCAGAGCAGTTTAGCCTTCACTCAAAAGGTATTGGTTGCAGGGGTAGCCATTCATTACACAAAGGAGTGAGCTTAATGGGGCACAATAGCAACACTCCATTTATGCATTCTCTGGTTTCTCCAGGATCCCTCCAATCCTTGTCTTTGGAAACCTGCAAGCATCTGCCCTGCATTATTAAAAGAGGTTCCAAAGCCTCTGTTCTGATGCATGAGGTGGCTGTCAGCTCCTTACACTAATCCTGTCTAGTAGTTTTATATATATATATATATATATATATATATATATATATATATATATATATATATATATATATATATATATTAGATGTACCAGGAGGAAATCCTCGCAGTCATAAGATGGAATAAATCAGAGAGAGATATGGATAGCAAGGTAGAAAGGTGGTTAGAACGGAAGTAAAGTAAAGGAGAGAGAGAGAGAGAGAAACGCAGTATCCTAATACACACACACACACACACACACATGGAGAGAGACTGACAGACAGAGAGAAATGATTTATTTATCATTTTCGTAGAACTGACATCATTAACGTTGAATACGTAAAGATATCCATTAAAAACTTTCATCTCCGTGTGTGCATAAAAGGCGGGAACGTCATTCGTTTCTTCCCAGAGCAAGTTCTTTGAAAATGCAGTCTATTTCTGCATATCTTAAGGATAAGAACTTATATCGCAACCATTATTGTTCAGCCAGTGATTTAATTCTTCAGGACAAAACTTTCCTCGTTAGTTTATTTTTATCTTAATATTCTGAAAAAAGACCTCTCTCTCTCTCTCTCTCTCTCTCTCTCTCTCTCTCTCTCTCTCTCTCTCTCTCTCTCTCTCTCTCTCTCTCTCTTACCACGTATAAATTTTATATTAAATTTCACATAAATATTGCTGCAACTTATGTGGTATCCAGATATGACGTATGATTTTATGCCTTTTATTTCTTCACCCCTGACTGTCAAACTTCTCCAACTTGTTACTTCGTTCCAACCCTTGACTCGTTTTAAAGCAATTCCCCCGAGCTAGTCGTATGCGAATTACAATGAAAATGATTTTCATGTGAATGAAAAAAAAATATAAACATCTCGATATCCTTTCTCATTTGCATATGAATCTGTAAATTCATATTACATATCTTGAATATAGTTGGTCTCATTATA
>NC_061104.1:51557228-51587228 GCF_015104395.2 Macrobrachium nipponense | reverse complement strand
CATTCCTTTTGCCGTACCTCAGTTCATATTCTCTTTCTTCCATCTTACTTTCCACCCTCTCCTAATAGATGATTCATGGTGCAACTCTGCAGTTTTCCTGCTGTTACACCTCTCAGTCCTTTTCAATGTCAGTTTACTTTAAACGCTGGATGACCTCAGAGTCCCAGCGCTTGGCCTTTGGCCTAAATTCTGTATTTTATTAAATTCTGTATTCTATTCTGTGATGAGATTCTGCTCTCGGGCGTGACGGAGATGTGTCAGCTTCGCCGAAGGACAGTGATAATGATTGTATACAAGTGAAAATTAAGTTAAAAATGCTTTTTATACGTCAGGTTACTGTGCCCAGGTTTATCAGGTGAATTATGCTAAAGTGTAAGAGTCGGGTATTATTTTCAGGTGTATATCAGTTAAATATGACCAGGTATATGTCTGGTGATTATGTCTTGGAGTATATCTAGTATGCCCAAGAGTATATTAAGTGAAAATGCCTTGGTGCGTGTCAGTTGATTAATCCCAAGTGTATATCAGGTGATTATGCCCATGTGTATATTGGGTAAATATGCCTAGGTCCTTGTCAGTTGATTATTCCCACGTGAATACCAAATGAATATTTCCATGTGTATATTGGGTGGATATGCCCAGGTGCGTGTCAGTTTATTATTCCCCGCTGTATATCAATTGAATATATCCATGTATATATTGCGTGACTATGCATAAGCGCCAAATTGATTATGTTCAGGTCTACGTCAAATGTATATGAGGAGGATATATCAAGGTATGTGGTAGGTAATATGTTCAGGAGTATGTCTGGTGAATATGCCCAGGTATATGTACGGTTGAATAAGCCTTGGTTACGTGAATATACCCAGATGTAAGCCTGATGATTATGACCAGAAATATAGCAGGTGAATATGCCTAGGTGTATTCCAGGTGATTATGCTCAGGCCTGGGGTAGGTGAATATGGCCATGGTGTATCAGGAAGTAGTTGCAATATTAGACCAGTTAAGTGCATCTTAGTTTAACCAGACCACTGAGCTGATGAACAGCTCTCCTAGGGCTGGCCCGAAGGGTTAGATATTTTTACGTGGCTAGGAACCAATTGGTTACCTAGCAACGGGACCTACAGCTTCTTGTGGGATCCGAACCACATTTTATCTAGAAATGAATTTCTAATCACCAGAAATGAATTCCTCTGATTTCCCGTTGGCAGAGCGGGGAATCGAACTTCGGACTACCGAATCGGTAGGCGAGCACGTTAACCACTCGTCCAACGAGAAACTATTCGACGGCGAAGTTAGGTACAATAAAAGGTGGGTAATTCAAAGTGAGATTATCAAAATTATTTTTTTTTCTTCGAATATGAAATTATTTAAGAGATTTTAAGTTTCCCAACCAAGCCATTTCCTATCTCTTGCTGTCACTTCTCAAGGTTTATTTATCATCTTGTTCAAATCAGAACACTTAAATTCTAAATCCAATTGTCATAATGCTATGTAACATGAATATTTTGACGCGGCAGTAAAGATTTCGCCATGTAGACCAAACATCATTTGACGTTGTTGTTTCCTTCCCATTGGTTTGAATTGAGTCGTAAAATGAGTTTCCTAACTCATTAAGTTTCAATATTGACGCTGAATTGAAAAGTGCCCCTCTTTTTTCCCGCCGTTTCTCATTTCTAAATTTCCCCTTTCGATTCATCGACGACACGGTTGAAATTTTATGTATTGATCCTGTAGACCACTGTGCTTGATTTAGATTGGACGGTAAGCCTCCCCCCCCCTCTCTCTCTCTCTCTCTCTCTCACTTTACATTAACTTTCATCACTTATATCCTCTCTCTCTCTCTCTCTCTCTCTCTCTCTCTCTCTCTCTCTCTCTCTCATTACATATACTATCACCACTTATGTCCACACATTTTTCCTCTCTCTCTCTCTTTCTTATATTACATTATCTTTCACCACTTATGTCCACACATTTTTGCTCTCTCTCTCTCTCTCTCTCTCTCTCTCTCTCTCTCTCTCTCTCTTATTTTACATTAACTTTCACCACTTACGTCCACACTCCAATCTCTCTCTCTCTCTCTCTCTCTCTCTCTCTCCTCTCTCTCTCTCTTATTTACATTAACTTTCACCACTTACGTCCTTACCTTACAGACCTTACAGACCTTACAGTTCGTTCGGGTTGCCCCAGGTCCCTCAGTGTGAGGCGCCTCTAATGTCTACCAGAGAGTTGCTAGTACATCTTCCGGTATATTTTGCATCTTCCAATCTTGGATGGTCTGGGATGCAGTTTAGATATTTGTCGAGCTTATTCTTAAACACATCTACGCTCACTCCTGATATATTCCTCAGATGAGCTGGCAACGCATTGAATAGACGCTGCATTATCGATGCTGGTGCGTAGTGGATTAATGTCCTGTGTGCTTTCCTTATTTTTCCTGGTATAGTTTTGGGCACTATTAATCTACCTCTGCTTGCTCTTTCTGATATTTTTAGTTCCATGATATTTTCTGTTATTCCTTCTATCTGTTTCCATGCCTGAATTATCATGTAGCGTTCTCTTCTCCTTTCTAGACTATATAATTTTAAGGATTGTAGTCTTTCCCAGTAGTCTAGGTCCTTAACTTCTTCTATTCTAGCTGTAAAGGAGCTTTGTACACTCTCTATTTGTGCAATATCCTTTTGATAGTGTGGGTACCATATCATATTGCAATATTCAAGTGGACTACGAACATATGTTTTATAAGCATAATCATGTGTTCAGCTTTTCTTGTTTTGAAGTGCCGTAACAACATTCCCATTTTTGCTTTACATTTTGCCAACAGAATTGCTATTTGATCATTGCATAACATGTTCCTATTCATCATCACACCAAGGTCTTTAACTGCTTCCTTATTTGTGATTTTTTGTCTCATTATTAGGTCCCCCAATATATGCATATAGCTTTCCTTCTCTGTCTCCATAATTTATTGATTCAAATTTATCAGAGTTAAATACCATCCTATTTACCTCTGCCCATTCAATATACTTTGTTAAGGTCTCTTTGTAGAGCGTTCCTATCTTCATCACAAGTAATTTCTCTACTTATTCTTGTGTCATCAGCGAAACTACTCACTACCGAATCCTTAACATTACTGTCTATGTCTTCAATCATAATAAACAAACAATATTGCAGCTAGCACCGTACCTGTGACACACCGGATATTACCTTGGTTTCATCCGATTTCTCATCGTTTGCAATAACTATCTGTTTTCTGTTGTGTAAAAAATTCTTTTAACCATCTTCCTACTTTATCTACGATATTGTGTTTCTAATTTTCTTTGCTAATATATTATGGTCTACTTTGTCAAAAGCTTTTGCAAAGTCTAGATAAACCACATCTGTTTCATTTCCGCTTTCATATTTTTGAATATGTTCTCACGGTGGACTAACAGTTGGGTTTGTGTACTTTTTGGTTTTTCCGGGTACGAAAACCGTGTTGTCCTATATTAAACAAATTAGTTTTTATTAAATGTTTCATAATATTTTTCTTCATTACCCTTTCATACACTTTCATAATATGTGATGTTAGGATCACAGGCCTGTAATTACTTGCCTCTAGTCTTGATCCACTTTTGAAAGTAGGGGTGTATATGCTAATTTGTGCTCATCATAAATCTTGCCTGTATCTACACTTGTCTTAATAATATTGCAAGTGGCTTTGCGATAGAATGAACTACTTTCTTTAACAAAATAGCAGGGACTCCATCCGGCCCTGCAGCAGCTCCATTTTTAATTTCATTAATTGCCTGCACAATATCAGCTTCATTAATTTCTATGTCAGCTAAAATATTCACTATTTTCTTCCCTTACTTCTATATCATTATCTTCATTATCTATTCTAAGGGTGAATTCTCTCTTATATCGTTCTGCCAGTATGTTGCAAATTTCCTTTTTTTCATTCGTTAATCTCCCTTCAATTCTCAGAGGGCCTATTCTATTCTTCTTTTATTCATCTTCTTCGCATATGAGTATAATAGTTTGGGGTTTTGCTTGATATTTAATAGGGTTTTTTCTTCCAAGTCCCGTTTTTCATTTTCTTTTGATTGTATAATCTTTGTTCTGCATTTTCTATCTTACTTTTAGTTCTATAACTTTCCATGCATTTTTTCTTTTGCAAGACCTTTTTTCCACTTTCTGATTTTCTGGAACAAGATCCTTCTGTCTCTTGGTATGCATGAATGATGTTTACTTTTCTTCTTCGGTATATATTTTTCCACTATTTTCTCCAATATTTTATATAATATCTCCGTATTTACCCTTATGTCATCACTTACGAAAATGTTATCCCAATCTTTGTTAATTCTTCATTAATTTCTGACCATTTTATATTTTTACTGTAGAAGTTGTATTTTCCATATCCTTCCCACTTTTTCATTTCTTGCTTATCTCTATTTTCACTTGCTTTGGAATGAACTGTTAATTCTATGACATTATGGTCTGAAATACTCGCATTATAAACTATTATTTCTTTAACATAATTCATCTCGTTCACAAAATACTAGGTCTAAAGTATTTTCCTTTCTTGTGGCAGGTGATTATTTGTTGAATGTTGTATTCTAGTAGCATATCTAATAGCTTTTCAAAATTGCCTCTTATCTTCTGCACTACTATTACTCTCTTTTTTATATGTATAAGTACAACCACAATTAACTTCCTATTCGTTCTTTCCATTCTACGAAAGGAAAGTTGAAGTCACCAGATAGGAGAATAGTCCAGTCCTTGTGATTTCTACATATATCATCCATTTTTCAATTATTAAGTCAAACTCTTTAGTATTAGGAGGTCTATATATTTACTATGTTTCATCAATTTTTCAGATTCAAATTCTACCGCTATTAGTTCAACATTCTGAGTTACTATATTTCTCATATATTTTTCCTTGTTTTTTGTCTTTCCCATATATTGCGGTTCCCCCTTGATTCCTATTTTTCTATCTGATCTATAAGTTTGGAACCCTTTTATTTGATCATCATTACCAGTCTCTTGGGAATACCAGGTTTCACTTATATTCATTATATCTATTTTCTTTCATTTTTGGGTTAGTTCTTCTAAGTACTCTATTTTTCTTTTTGAGTTACTCGTAACTAAAACCCTGCGCATTCATCACTATGATGGTTTGCGTGTTTTCTCCTTCATTTAATAATGGTAGTAATAAGGATTTTCCCATATCTCTTTCCTGTTCTGGTATGTTGTTTCTTCTTCATTTCCAGAAATTCTGACATTAAAAAATCCAACTTTTCCATAATATTTGATCTTCCTTCATCATAATTATTCATTTTTGTGTCTGAATCTGCAATTTTCTCCGTTTCTGCAATATCCTCTTGCATAATAAATACAGTTATTATCTCTTGAGTAGAATTTCGGAGCTGATGCTTTGAAATTTTTTGCTGACACCTCTGCATATCTCATGGTGGTTTGCTTTTCTCTTTTACCTGATATTCTTGATCTCTCTTTATTGTTTCTTTCTTATTTTGGATTTTATTACTTGGTTGGTTATTTATTTGTTATGATTCATGGCTACAGGGTGCATATATTTGCATTTTTTGTCGAACTTACATCCTTTTCCTTCTTTTAGGTTTTTACATAGTTTTGGATGCAGATCTCTGCAATCATCCCCATATCCATCTAAGTATGCACATTTACCATATATTTCATAGTTTTGACATATCTTAGGATGTTTGTAGTAACATCTTTCTCCAAATCTGCAATTCCCTCTTTTTAAAAGGTTGCAGATTTTGTCTTTCTTGTCTATTTTTTCCTCTTTCCCGTCATTGTGTAGACTGGGTAGAGCCTCTTCGGGATTTGCTTTTCTGTTGTCATATCGTAATTTATTTCTTCGTAGGTATGCTGCTTTATTGCCTCATATGTAGTATCAATGAGTATCTCTGCATCCATACTTTTATCTTGTTCTTTGTTTTCCTTATTTTTTTCTGTCATTTCATTTTTGTTTACTTCTCTCCGTTTTCCTCTTCTTCTTTTCTTCTTCTTCTTCCTCCTTCCTCTCTTCTTCATCCTCAACTATTTGTACATTCAATCTTGATTTAATAACATTGTCTATCCATGATAGACATGTTGAACAAAAAATTCTTGTATCTTTTCTCAAATCTTGTATTACCTCAGCACACTGTGGATGGGTCGGAATGTGCATGCAGCACATTTTCTGATTAGGTTTTGTGGATTGACTATGCTATACCAAACCTTACACAGTTTGCATGCTTTTGGCATTCTTTTTCCTAATGCATCAATTAGGATATTCACAAGATTCACCTTATTCATTTTCTTTGTCGGAATATGTTGGTTTATGTATATTTTCTTTATGAGTCTCTTGACCACTTGGATTTTATTTGGAACTTCTTCAATTATTTTCAAGATGTTTTCATTAGATTTGTTCCAGTTTGAAGGATTATATCCTTCTAATATATCTATGAATGCTTTTGTATCTTTTTGGTTAGGACTGTTGCTGATTTCATAGATGAGAAATGCCAGTTCCCTTCCTGCTACCTCATCGTATTGCGAATCTGCTAAACACGCCAAATTACGCCACCTCTTCCGCCCGCAGTTGGGACTTACTGTGCCTTATCTTGTTCTGATTTATAGTATTACACTTGATAAACTAACTTAGAAGACGCTTTATCCTACTATTTTCACACTAATCTTATCACCGATAGTTCACGAACACTTCTAGATATTTCTCAAATTCTAGTCGTATGTTAAACTTGTGATATCTGTTGATTAATCTGACTTCACGCGGGTACGTCTCACCAAGCAAGATGGCTACTACGAGAGATCCGAGAGAGAGAGAGAGAGAGAGAGCCTGAACATGTATGGCTTAGAAACACGACGATTGCGAGGATAACTAATAGAAACATTCAAAATACTGAAAAGCATAACAAAAGTCGACAGTAACCTATATACGTTAAGTGAAAACCAAACAAGAAATAATGGATGGAAACTACAACTGAAGAGATACAACAAATCCCATTGTGGGAACTTCTTTATATACAAGTTATGTGACACTTGGAATAAACTGCCACCAGAAGTTGTAAACAGCAACAGTGTGGAAGAGTTTAAAAGAGAGACAAAATCATTAGAAGGACACTGTGAATGAACTGTAAAAACTGCTCCTATGGCAAAGTGAGCACACGATGTCTCCTTGTATGGACTAACAAGTCTTTGAGACATCCTAATCCTTGTAACTCCTTGTAACACTATCATTTTACGTTAACTGTCACCATTAAATCAAGATCTCTCTCTCTCTCTCTCTCTCTCTCTCTCTCTCTCTCTCTCTCTCTCCTCTCTCTCTTCCAAGCCAAATATCGTTTGTGCCTCGTCCCACCTCAAAGCCCGAATCCTTGCGGGGAGTTGGTGCCAACTGTGCACCTCGTCTAATGCAATGTAGACATTACTGAAGGGTGTTTGCAGGACCATTTCGGGCCCTAGCTGCAGCCACTTTTTTAGCCTTTTACTTTACCTCCGTTACCGCCTCCTTCCTTCAGTCTCTCTGCCCAGCATCTCTTAATTATTACTTTCGAGTGCAACTGTTGGGTTTTTCTCTTCTAAGTGCAACTGTGGGAGTTGTCTCATCTAAGTGCAACTGTGGGAGTTTCCTCTTTTAAGTGCAACTGTGGGAGTTGTCTCATCTAAGTGCAACTGGGTTTTTTCTTCTAAGTACAACTGTGGCGATCTTCTCTTCTCAGTGCAATTGTGGGGTAATTGCAACTGTTGGCTTTTTCTCTTTCAAGTGCCATTGTGGTGGTTTTCTCTAAGTCCAACTGTGGGTTTTTTCTTCTAGTGCATTTATGGGGTTTTTCTCTTAGTGCAATTATGGTTTTTTTATTCTTCTAAGTGCAACTGTGGAGGTTATCTCTTCTAAGTGCAACTGTGGAGGTTATCTCTTCTAAGTGCAACTGTGGAGGTTATCTCTTCTAAGTGCAACTGTGGGGATTTCCTCTTCTAAGTGCAACTGTGGGGATTTCCTCTTCTAAGTGCAACTGTGGGGATTTCCTCTTCTAAGTGCAACTGTGGGGATTTCCTCTTCTAAGTGCAACTGTGGGGTTTCTTCTTCTAAGTCCAACTGTGGGGTTTCCTCTTCTAAGTGCAACTGTTGGGCTTTTTTCTTGTAAGAGCAACTGTAGGGTTTTTCTCTTCTAAGTGTAACGGTGAGGGTTTTCTCTTCTGAGAGCAACTGTGGGGTTTTTCCCTTTTAAATGCAACTGTGGGGATTTTCTCCCAGTGCCACCTTTTGATCCTTGAACGTCTTTATTTTCTGGACCACTTTACCCTGCTGTCCAACCACTCTAACTCCCTCTTTTCACTGTCTTAAGTTCTGAGTGTCCGAAGTGCCCCAATGCTGATTGGCTTGAGAACTTACATTTTATGAAATTAAAAAAAAAAATCCATTTAATGAAGGTAGTATTTTGAGCAAGCTTTCATTTTTCTATCTCATTCCACTTCCCAAAAAGCCCTTTTCCCCGTAGGTGGGCGGCACCGTCGCTGCAGGTGCACCTCATGCGTTGCACTGTAGGCATTACTTAACGTTCTTTGCAGCGTCCCTCCCTTAGGCCCTTTGCTGCAACCCCTTTCATTCCTTTTATTGTACCTCTGTTCATATTCCTTTTCTTCCATCTTCCTTTCCACCCTCTCCTAACAATTGATTCGTAGAGCTAGTGGAACGTTTTCCTCTTGTTAAACCTTCCAAACCTTTCTACTCTCAATTTCCCTTTCGGCGCTGAATGAATTCCTCATCATTTGCCCTAAATTCTGAATTCTATCCAAAACGTTCTCTCGGTCATATTCATATTTACACCCATGAGTACTTTGTTCTTATTAACTAACTGCATGTATTGACTGACTCGTTTTTATGAATGTTTACCCGTCTAAAATCTGCGAGGTCCCCAAGGAATCGGGAACAAAGGAGCTCCCCAGCAGCAGTAAATAGCTTAATGATTATATAAATAAACATGAGAATTCCCCTTACGGTTGTTATTACTTCGCCGGATGCAGGGGATTATCGTAAGATAAGTATGGTGATACCCTTGTATTTCTAGAAGGGATATGCATTAAAACATCATATATATATATGTATATATATATATATATATATATATATATATATATATATATATATATATATATATATATATATAATTCATATCTAAATACATATACAATATAAATCATTCGAGCTACAAATGTCCTTTAATATCTAATTCGCTGTACCTCGGAATTGATATATTTTCATATATGTACCCAGGGGGAATTTTTAGTTGATAATAATTTCGTCCCCCCATGGGATCGAACCACCTTCCAGTTGGACGGGGAATGAAATCAGGAACAGACAGTGACGCTACCGAGTCTGCTAACAGAGAGGCTATAAGTTTATATCGATTCTGACCATTACAAATCACCGCTGATCTCGGTGTTTTCGTAATTAGAATCGATATGAAACCCCCTCAACCATGCTAGCCGATTCGAGCGTTTGACCCACGCAGCCTTGTTATGAATACTTACCACATCACCGTGATTCATATAAATCATTCGAGCTACAAATGTCCTTTAATATCTAATTCGCTCTACCTCGGAATTGATATATTTTCATATATGTACCCAGGGGGAATTTTTAGTTGATAATAATCTCGTCCCCCCATGGGATGAACCACTGTCCAGTTGGACGGGGAACGAAATCAGGAACGGACAGTGACGCTACCGAGTCTGCTAGCAGAGAGGCTATAAGTTTATATCGATTCTGACCATTACAAATCACCGCCGATCTCGGTGTTTTCGTAATTAGAATCGATATGAAACCCCCTCAACCATGCTAGCCGATTCGAGCGTTTGACCCACGCAGCATTGTTATGATTACTTATCACATCACCGTGATTCATATAAATAATTCGAGCTACAAATGTCCTTTAATATCTAATTCGCTCTACCTCGGAATTTATATATTTTCATATATGTACCCAGGGGGAATTTTTAGTTGATAATAATTTCGTCCCCCCATGGGATCGAACCGCCGTCCAGTTGGACGGGGAACGAAATCACGAACGGACAGTGACGCTACCGAGTCTGCTAGCAGAGAGGCTATAAGTTTATATCGATTCTGACCATTACAAATCACCGCCTATCTCGGTGTTTTCGTAATTAGAATCGATATGAAACCCCCTCAACCATGCTAGCCGATTCGAGCGTTTGACCCATGCAGCCTTGTTATGAATACTTATCACATCACCGTGATTCATATAAATAATTCGAGCTACAAATGTCCTTTAATATCTAATTCGCTCTACCTCGGAATTGATATATTTTCATATATGTACCGAGGGGGAATTTTTAGTAGCAGACTCGGTAGCGTCACTAAAAATTCCCCCTCGTTACATATATGAAAATATATCAATTCCGAGGTAGAGCGAATTAGATATTAAAGGACATTTGTAGCTCGAATGATTTATATGAATCACGGTGATGTGATAAGTATTCATAACAAGGCTGCGTGGGTCAAACGCTCGAATCGGCTAGCATGGTTGAGGGGGTTTCATATCGATTCTAATTACGAAAACACCGAGATCGGCGGTGATTTGTAATGGTCAGAATCGATATAAACTTATAGCCTCTCTGCTAGCAGACTCGGTAGCGTCACTGTCCGTTCCTGATTTCGTTCCCCGTCCAACTGGACGATGGTTCGATCCCATGGGGGGACGAAATTATTATCAACTAAAAATTCCCCCTGGGTACATATATGAAAATAAATCAATTCCGAGGTAGAGCAAATTAGATAAGAAGGACATTTGTAGCTCGAATGATTTATATGAATCATGGTGATGTGATAAGTATTCATATACAATATATATATATATATATATATATATGTATATGTATATATATGTATATATTTATATATATATATATATATATATATGTTATATATATATGTATATATATATATATATATATATATATATATATATATATATATATATATATATATTGTGTGTGTGTGAAGTGATTAACCTGAAACTTAAAACTTTGTTACACCTTCAGAGATTACTGACTGACCTGAAGTTTAAGAAACTATTTCTCTTTACGTTACTTATTTATGTGTTATTGTCTACGTGTGTTCTCGGTTTGTTTGTGAATATTCCATTGTTTCTAGAAAGTTATATGTTGTTTTGTATATGTTCAAAAATTCTCTCTCTCTCTCTCTCTCTCTCTCTCCTCTCTCTCTCTCTCTCTCCTTAAAAATGATAGAAAATATGAAGCTGTTTACGATATTTAACACCTAAAGTATCGCCTAATATTTATATAATAGCACTAAACACAGCAAGATTAAAACAACAACAACAACAATAATAATAATAATAATAATAGGAGTACGGGAAAGCCCCATTTTTCACACTTTATCTAAATTATGTTCACATACCGTATTTTAATTTATATCCAGCATAGCACTTCCTTTAATTACGAACGACTCTTAAATTATTTTGTTTTAAAAAGGTTGTTTTCATTTAGGAAATTAAATTTTTCATTATGTTATGTTCACATACGGTATGCATATAATACTAAAACTCTGAAATGTTTGTTTGTTTGTATGCACAATTCGAGATTACGAGGCTGCAGCAGAAGGAGCCGAAGACACTGGATTCTTCAAGACTCCAGGATCCTTTGAAGTCATCTTCATCTCCTGAAGCATTCCTGGATAAACCTCCGTTGAAGGCTAACGTCTTCATGAAGACGTCTTCACAACTCCAGGATCCTGCAAGGCCGTCTTCAGCTCCATTGGTTTATCACGGTTTCGTGAAGAAGTCTTCAAGAATCCAGCTGTCTTCGGCTCTTTCTGCTGCAGCCTCGCGAATCTTGGAGTGTGCTCAAACAAACAAACGTTTCAGAGTAGATGACACAGAGAGAGAGAGAGAGAGAGAGAGAGAGAGAGAGAGAGAGTGAGTGTGTGTGTGTGTTTGTGTGTGTGTGTGTGTGTGTTTCTGACCGCTCCCACCCTGTCCTCCAGGCCTGTCACGGAAATACCCCACAACTACCCCCGCGACCAAAGTGACTGTACCTCTCTCCATTATTCTATATACCTTAGTGATAAGTGCAGTTGGGGACATCCTACGTACACCTACCGACGAACAAGTGACAATACAATTTCCAAATTCCTTTCTACCCAGCTTATTTCAAATTAAACTCAAAATGAGCACTGTAATTCATCGAACTGCGGTTTGAATATTTATCTGAAATTACGTTTTTTATTTTGATTCTTTTAGCCGAGTAATCACGAAGGGCTAATAGAAGTATTCGTCATGAATTTCAAGTTGGACGGTCATTGAGAGAGAGAGAGAGAGAGAGAGAGAGAGAGAGAGAGAGAGAGAGAGAGAGAGAGAGAGAGAGGTGGGGGTGTGTGTTTCGTGCTGGAAAACATGTTATTGTATTTTCTTCATTTTTCAATATTTACTATTATTATTATTATTATTATTATTATTATTTATTTTATTTAGTTATTTTTTTTTTGTTTTTTTTTTTTTTTTTTTTTCTTCAGAAGACGGAACCCTATTCATATGGAATAAGCCCACCACCACAGGGGCCACTGACTTGAAATTCAAGCTTCCAAAGAATATGTGCTCATTAGGAAGTAAGGGAAGATAAAGGGAAATACAGAAAGAAGGTATCTGACATACCAAAAAGAAAAAAATGAATGAATTTGTAAATAGATAAAAATGGATTCAAATACAAGGAGAATAAGCATTAGGACAGTAATTCATTGCAACTTTAGAAGTCCAGCGGTCAAAGCTTTAGAAATGTGTCTTTGTGTGAGCGGTAACTTATGTAGTGATAAGTTTTAGTGAGTGCAGAATTCACAGGCTTGTTTTCTCTCTCTCATGAGAAACTCCGACATCAGGAAAAGTTTTCAAGTTCAAATGATGATCCTCTTTTGAATGAAAACATGTATTGCTTGTATATTTCTTGTGATATTCATAATTTGCCATGTGCAATGGTCTTTTTTTTATAACATATTTTTTGAACCTGAGACAGCAGTCTTCTTATAAAATTACTTTCTTTTAAAGAAAAGCTCCAGAAAATCTTTCACTGCAGTGAATTAAAAACATTTTTATTTTTCACTAGGATGTAGCTTATTTGATTTTGTTGTTTCAGGGAAAGATATAGAAAAATAGTTTCTGTTTACAAGTGAAGTTAAAACTTACATGACTTGATTTCATTTATTATAAGTTATGGATTTCCACTTTAGTTCAGTATACTGTGGTGACAGAGACCAGGGAGGAATTTTTAACATCCTGACTGAGCAAATTCGGCGACGCTTCAGTTCCCCTCTCGCTTCTCTTTCGGAAACTACGAAGGTTTTTTTTTTTTTTTTTTTTTTTTTTTTTTTTTTTTTTCAGTGGTCTCGAAAGATTTTATTTTAAGCATGGTGTCATAATAATAATAATAATAATAATATAATAATAATAATAATATTGTATTTTAGTAGAAGACCCCTCTTTTAGGCAAAAATACTGTAAAAAGGATTGGCAGAATTAAGCGAGTTGATTTATATAGGTAAGGAGAAAACCAAACTTAAATATAACTCAAGAAAACGTTTCTCCTTCCCACCGGGCCGCCCGGAGAGCAGCGAGCGACCCCCCGACGATGCCAGATAATCAGGAGCCCCCACAGGATGATACGATTCCTGCTACAGACCATCGAGGCGAGATCCACGGCTTCGCCCAAGACCGGCCCGACCAATGAGAATGCAACTCTAGGTCCCGAGCCGAATAAATACCGTTCCGCAAACTTTCTTGCTACAGTCTCTTCAACCGACTCGTCCGAAGATGACCTACGAGAGGTCGAAAACGTCACGTAATACCAGCTATACCAGCCCTTAAACCAAAGACGACCCCTGGCCCGAACTGGACTACGCTTACGGAATAATACCGGCACTGACGACGACCCCTGCTTGACCTGGACCTGATATCCTGTTCTAATAAAAGATTCCTTCAGCAATTACAATTTTTTGAAAATTCCCAATATGAATATTGGCCAGTTACTCAGAAACATCGCTGAGCCTGAGAAGCGAATTGTAATGAAAATAGAAAAAACAATATATAAAATCAACTCTTAATTCTGCCATCCTTTTTAACAGTAATAATAATAATAATAATAATAATAATAATATTTTAGATAATGATATTATTATTATATTATTATTATTATTATTATTATTATTATTATTATTATTATTAGGGAGGAGGCCTTCTCTGAGAGCAGTAGCAAAGAATATTATAGCTCTTTCAATGGCATTTATTTTGATTATTATTGTTAATAATGAATATAATAAGGATATTATTATTATTGTTATTATTATCGTAAGGATAATAGTGCTGGATTATTATTATTATTATTACTATTATTATTGATGATGATAATAATAATAATAATAATAATAATAATAATAATAGTAATAGTTCTAAGAGGTCCACAATAATAAAAAAAATGTTGCGAGTTCGCGTATAATTTAAAAACCTTTACAAAGCTTTCGAACCCTTCCCTGGGTTCATCTTCAGTAAAAAAAAAAATAATTATTATTGTGGACCTCATAGAACATTATATATACTATCACGATTCAGAGTTTTTCCCAACAAACAATAATAGTAGTAGTAGTAATTGGTAGCAAAGTAAATATTGCATTTCATCGCAGTTACAATTGACGTGTAAGTGTTGCTTCATAAAAGAGCAGGCATTAAATTTAATGGAAGCTCCCGCTCCCGGAATTGTTTTATTTCAGCTATTTTATCATTTCGTTTTAATTACCGCGGATGAACTCTCGGGAAATTGGCACTCAGCATTAACGACAATGTTTACACCAGCACGTGTGTGTGTGTGTGTGTATATATATATATATATATAATATATATATATATATATATATATATATATATATATATATATATATATATATATATATATGTTATCACAGACGCAATTGTTCTGTGCAGTATTGCAATAACTAGAAGGACCCAATTCCAACAAACTGGATGGTAACTAGCGAAGTTATTTATCCAGTTTGAGTGAGGTCCTTCTAGTAATATATTATATATATATATATATCTATATTTATATATATATATATATATATATATATATATATTTATATATATATATATATATATATATATATATATATATATATATATAGATATATATATATATATATATATATATGTATATATATGTAATATTTATATTTATATGTGGTTTGTGTATGAACGTTTTACTTGGGTACATATATATTGGATCTTTCTTGGTGATAAAGAGTATTTTTTTTAGCCAGTATGTCAGTTACCATTTCTTGTAACAAATGCTTAGAGCATTGATTCTGTGACATTTTAGGAAAAAAAGTAATTTTAGAAGCAAAAATTGTCATATTTTTCTGCTGCGAGTTGTCTTTGGTCTTCCTTTACTCTTTTATCAGTTTATTTATTAATTTGTTTACTTTTTTTCTTTTTTAATTACTGATCTCTACTTTATTTCCTTTACCTCCCTGTTACTTCTTAGAATAAAAAAAAAAACAGTTTTTCTTTGGAAGCTGGAATTGCAAGTCTTGCTGGGCCCCTGGTGGTGGGCTTGTTTCTATATGAATAGGGTCCATCTTCTGAATAATAATAAACAATAATAATTTAATAATTAATAATAATAATAATGATTTTAGTAGTATTATTCTTTGGATGCTTGGATTTGCAAGTCAGTGGCACCTGTGGTGGGCTTGTTCCATATGAAATGGGTGCATCTTCTTCTTCTAATAATAATAATAATAATAATAACTGAACTAAGAGGACGTCAATCCTTTTCTTACCAGTTGATATTTTCAAACACTGAGAAATTTGCGATCTTCCCTAGATTGTGGTCCCCAAGTGTTTTCGGGGGTCGCTACTCTTTTCTAGATCGTGTTCGGGGTCGTTATCTTTACGATATTTACAGGCTTTTCTTTATATTTTGACGGTCATCCCCAAAGGGTCTCTTTAGGGAAGACCCGAAATTTCTGTGCAGCGAGAGAGGCCTATCAAGCATATTTACGGAAATATATTTCGCGCCTTCGCAGCCTCGGTGATACGTTTTTAATGGAGAAATATATTCCCCCGCGAAGGACGTTTGCTCCGGGAGAGTCTAGCTTTCTGGCAGCATGAAATATGAGCATCGTTCTGCGCAATATGAACGAAAGTCTCTTAGATATCCCTCCCCCTTCCCCCCACCCCAATCCGTAGGGGGTAGTGCCATCAGTGCACCTCACGCGGTGCACTGTACTCATTACTTGAGGTTCCTTGCAGCGTGCTCTTAGCTTCAACCCCTTTCATTCCTTTTACTGCACCTCCGTTCATATCCTTTTTCCTCCATCTCGATCTCCTCAACCCTCTCCTAACGACTGATTCATAGTGCAACTCTTTGAGGTTTCCCCTTCCCTCTCAATGTTGCTTTCAGCGCTGAATGACCTCATAGGTCGCAGCGTTTGGCTTCAGGCCTAAATCTCACATTCCAGTTTCGTAGAACCCAAAAAATATTCGGAGGGAGATCCAATGTTTGACTAAATATTGTAATTCTCATATCCGAGGATTTGGTCCCAATATTCGTCTCTTGTCTTGCGAAATTGAATGCGGTCGCTGGGTTGTAGTTTCCTTTGTCGTATGCGGGCTGTTGCCACCAGTGCACCTCTCGTCGTGAACTGTAGGCATTACTAAAGGGCGTTTGCAGCTTCCCTTCGGCCCCAGCTTACACCCACTTTTTAAAGCCTTTTGCTTGGCCTCCATTCCCGATTCCTGTCTTCAGTCTTGTTGTCCTGGTATCTCTCTAGGTGTTACTTGTTAGATCAGCTGTGGGGTTTTTCTTCCCATTTCTGCCTTGTTTATCCTTGCACCTCATCTCCTTTAGTTTCTGGTTCTCTCAGTCTTGCTGTCAAACACTCCGACTCTATTTTCACTGTTTTCATTCTTGCCAGTGGGTTACCTGACAGGCAGCAATTTCCAACAAAAAATCAAATAAATTCTAATTTCTTATGAGGCAGACGATACTATAGTAGATTCACATCAGCCGTGCATCTGATGTCTAGGCCAGTCCCTTAAGACGCTCCTGATTGGCTGTTGATAAGCCAGTCACAGGGCTGGAAACTCTGTCTCTCGAGAGAGTTCACATAGGCAGGATGTATCTGCTCCACCTCGCTTGTGGGATAATTTCAAAAGACTTATCCCTCAGGAGAGGTGGGACATACATTCTGATCCCTCAGGAGAGGTGGAACGTACATTCTGCCTATGTGAACTCTCGCGAGAGACTGTAACTTTCAGCCCTGTGATTGGCTTATGAACAGCCAATCAGGAGCGTCGTAATGGACGAGCTTAGATATCTGATGCACGGTTGATGTGAATCTATAATAACTCCACGGTATGAAATAGATTATATGTGAATACACAAAAACGTCATGGAAAAAAATTGCTGTGAGGGGAATTTCTCACAACTCCAACGGCGCAGACTAGCTTTATTTTCTTTTTATTCTATTCTTAAGTTTACGTCCAAGTAAACTGAACCTCGAATCAGAAAGGGGAAATACACGATGAATGTTTACCCTACGTTCCCAATATCCATGTCCCTGTATAACCCTGTATTATCAGTCAGTCTCTTGTCGGTCTGAAATATAAGACATTCGGTTTATATAAAATGTTATTGGTGTTTCTGTGGTGTAAGATTTCATGTGTAACATTATGAAGGGCTGAACAAGTCGAAGTACCCAAGTGCTTGGCTAGACAGCTTAAGATTCGTCAAATTAAATCAGATCAGTTGCTTTGAACGGTGTGATGAATCTCTCTCTCTCTCTCTCTCTCTCTCTCTCTCTCTCTCTCTCTCCTTCGGTCATCAGCTATAATAGCATCAAATGTGCTGAAGCTTTGAACTGCGCTAGTGCTTCTGAGCAGTTGCTTTCAAGCATACAGCTGAAATGTCTTGCTTCAAGATGTTTTGGAAAGAACTGTCTTTTCCAGATAGTTATTCATTTATCTGTTGTGTTTTTATACGTGTTATTTTTTATCATTATTCCTTTATCCTTATATTTTGTGGACTTACACTACTTACGTTACAGCAATAACATTACAACGTAGATTTGGAACCCTGATTGAATGAAATACTCCCAAGAGTAGAATTTTCATGTGTTAAAAATAAACAAGTAGAAAATGCACCGAAGTTTCTTAGTTGCAATAGAGTTTTCTGTACAGCGTTTAATGCGGTATGAACCGCGGCCCATGAAAATTTCAGCCACGGGCCGGTGGTGGCCTGTCCTATAGCGTTGTCAGACGCATGATAATGGCTAAATTTAACCTTAAATAGTATAGAAACTACTGAGGCTGGAGGGCTGCAATTTCGTATGTTTAATGATTGGAGGGTGGATGATCAACATACCAATTTGCAGCCCTCTAGCCTCAGTAGTTTTTAAGATCTGAGGGCGGACAGAAAAGTGCGGACGGACAGACAAATAGCCATCTCGATCGATATTTTAATTTTGCAGAAAACTTGAGAGAGAAGATTAATTACCCCATGAAAATAGCATTGACGTAAATTCCTTCACATTCATCAACTTCTTGTCGCATTTACAACAACGTGTCTGACACCTGTCAGTCTCCAGGTTCTGTCAGTTCTTTAAAATAGTTAACGAGAATGACTCCTCGAATGCTTTTTACTCACATGAGAACCGTTCACTTACGAAGCTAAATAATTATTCAGTTATCGTAGTGGAATTTTCCTGGTTGTGCCCAAATTAAATTGTATCAATCACAACTTCTTTGAAAAATGGCAGTTATAAAATGCTTGTGCCACGATGTTCCCAGAGAATGACTAATTAGACGATTGACCAATTCTTGATTTACCTGAAAGAATAATAAGCTCTTTTTTAACTTACATTGTTCACAGATGTTGTACGTTCCTCAGTGATCGAGTGGTTTTTGCGCCCGACTACCAATTCGGTGGTCCGAAGTTCGATTCTCGGCTCGGCCAACGCGGAATCAGAGGAATTTATTTCTGGTGATAGAAATTAATTTCCTGATATAATGCGGTTCAGATCCCTCAAGAAGCTGTTGGTCCCGTTGCTAGGTGAGCAATTGGTTCCTAGCCACGTAAAAATATCTAATCCTTCGGGTCAGCCCTGGGAGAGCTGTTAATCAGCTCAGTGGTCTGGTAAAACTACGATATACTTAACTTTTTCATAGATGTTGTCATATATGTAACATTATTCCATGTTTATTCAGGCTGATGAAGTTGGCGAAAGCTTTCTGTAGATGGCAATATACACGCAATGTTGCGGACTTTATTTTTCCATTTAAGCGAGGAAGTGATGATATCAGTTGAAATGAAATCGGTTCACCATCTTCTTTTGGGCGATTGAGACGGACAGACCGCGGAAAAAGGTGATAGGAATTTTCGCTCTCATTTATTCACGACCTCTTCAGATTACATATTTTGCTTTATCTGGTTCACATGTTAGACAAAAAATTCACGTTCATCAGCTAAGCCGTTTTTATCTCGTTTTCTACAGATTGTCGAAATCCTTGAAAACGTGACATCAAATTTTACACACACACACACACACACATACATACATACATACTATAATATACATATATATATATATATATATAATATATATATATATATATATATATATATATATATATATATTATACACACACACACATACAATATCCATGGAAGATAATGATATCTTCCACCGTCTAATGAGTTTTGCAATCCATTAGATCGCGCGAGGAAGATTTAATTGGAATGGCATTTTCAATCTGATTTCCGGACGAGCAAGTCTGTGGTGGGGATGATTGAAATATTCATTATGGATTCCCCTGTCATGGACTAATCGAGAGAGAGAGAGAGAGAGAGAGAGAGAGAGAGAGAGAGAGAGAGAGAGAGAGAGGGTGTAACGGGAAAGCAAGGTTTGGTCATACATTTTATGCATTCTCTCTCTCTCTCATTTCTTTTGTTTTCGCTTACTCTGGGAGGAAGCCTATAAACTACTTTGTTGTTAGCTGCTGCTGTTATCTTTTGGGGGTAGGGAAGGTCTATGGAAGAGCCTAAAATGGTCTGAAAAAGGTGATTCGCATTGAGTTAAAGATACACGAATTTTAGAATGGGATATTTATGATTCATTTATTAGAATGAAAATGTAAAAAATAAATAATATTCATGATAAACAGCACAGAACAAAATATATTTAATGAAATATAGCGTATTTTTTTTAAATTTTCGTTCGTGAAACAACGCTCTATTTGACCGTAGATTTTAGCATGTGCCCCGTGTAAGGTGGAGGTCGTATCACGCCTTGTTTCTTGAACTTCATCGTTTCCTAGTTGGGTGTTACATTGACCCCCCTGTACAGAGGAGCATTAACGGCATTCCATTTTATATATCTATATATCTACATAGACGGCTCATTAGTTCACAACATTTCTTAGCGAAGAAGACGTCCTAATGCATCCTAGTCTCACATTAAGTTTCACTTATAACTAGACACTCCCCACCCACACTTAGGACACCCCCTCCCCTCCTAGTCCATAGCCGCACCCCCTCCCACATACACCCTTAAAAAGTCTGATGCTTCGTTGTCATAGTTAAGCTTTTAACTTGTTATATCCAGGTACCAGTTGATCATAGGTCGATAGCGTCCTCCGCCTTACCGTCTCTTATCATTATTTTATTCTGAGAAGTCTTCTTAGTTTTCTTCACTCGTCCAACTTTCATACACCAATTGATATTCGTGAAGTTGTTAGCACCAATATATATATATAATATATATATATATATATATATATATATATATATATAATTAATAACCATACATACATATATATATATATATATATATATATATATATATGTATGTATGTATGTATGTATGTATGTATGTATGGTTACTTAATTATAGACTTTTATATATATATATATATATATATATATATATTATATATATATGTGTGTGTGTGTGTGTGTGTGTGTGTGTGTACATATATGTATGCATATATGTTTATGTATATGTATGTATGTATGGTTATTTAATTATAGACTTATATATATATATATATATATATATATATATATATATAAAATATATATAATATATATAGATATATATATATTCTATGTATGTATGGTTATTTAATTTAATTAGACATAAATATTATATATTTTATATATAAATATTAAAGTTTATTTAATATTTAATATAAGATAATATTTGGTATATATATATATCATATATATATATATATATATGTATAATATATACTGTGTATGTGTGGGTGTTCGTGTGCATATGTGTGTGTGATTGCATATTTTCATCTTGAGCTTGGAGTAATTAAACTTCACTTATTAACACAACGCTTAATCTCCTTTGTTTAATTATACATAGGTAAACCAAATTAATTAGAGGTAGTTGTTATGGAACAGTAGGGTCCATTACGTCATTACAATTCCAGCAACGTAACTTTTACCGCTACTTATGTCTTCCTGAATTAATGATGCGCCGAAAGCGAGAGAGAGAGAGAGAGAGAGAGAGAGAGTGCGTGTGTGTGTGTATCTAAAGAAATAAAGAAATGCCAGTGTATTCCATAAGCTGACAAAAAAAAAAAAAGTAAAACAATCGCCAAAGTTTCTTCGGCGCAATCCAGTTTCCTGTCCGGTGGTAGCCTCAGCTATGGCCCATAAAACTCTCACCCACGGCCCATGAAACTCAGCCACGGTCTGGTGGCGGCCTGTTGTTGGTACATATAGCACTGCCAGAAGTACTGTCGGGCTAGCTTTAACCTTAAATAAAATGAAAACTGCTGAGGCTAGAGGGCTGCAATTTAGTATGTGTAGTGATTGGAGGGTGGATGATCAACATATCAATTTGCAGCCCTCTAGCCTCAGTAGTTTCTAAGATATGAGGGCGGACAGAGAAAACCATCGCATTAGTTTTCTTTTACAGAAAACTAAAAAACATAATATTAAAATCGATTTATTATTATTATTAGTATTATTATTAGATGAAACCTATTCACACGGAACAAGCCCATGGGGCCATTGGCTTGAAATTCATACTTCTAAAGAATGTTGATTCCAACCTCCCACTGCTGGCCCCACACTGCAGCAGTAACTGATCATGATGCAGTGTCAGTGGTTTTTCGTCGCCCTGGAGGAGATGCGCGAACCTGCGACATATGAAAGGAATGCCACGACGCTAGCGACCATACCAGAGGACTACGATAGCGTAAGAGAGAGAGAGAGAGAGAGAGAGGAATTTCTCTGTATGAGTAGCGAGGGAGAGATTGTGTCATTTTATAAGTGAGGAGAGAGAGAGAGAGAGAGAGAGAGAGAGAGAGAGAGAGAGTGTAATTATATTTAAGATCGAGTAGAGAGAGAGAAAAGAAAAAATAGCATTTTTTAATTGCGAGGGGGGAGATTACTGGCTGCTCTATGAGCAAGAGCCCGTGCTGGCATAAGGCACGAGGAGAGAGAGGAGAGAGAGAGAGAGAGAGAGAGAGAGAGAGAGAGAGAGAGAACTAGCACACTGCTCTTGAGAATATGCATCTTCTCCCGTGAGAAAAGATCGTCTTGTCAAGTTAAGATATATCCCTGAACACTCGGGACCTTCATATCACAAAGCTTTCCGTCCGAGTCTTATTTTGTGTTGAGAATTATGTCCCTTTTAGGTTTCTGTAAAAGAAAACTATTGTCCGCCCACACCTTTTCTGTCCGGCCTCAGATCTTAAAAGCTACTGAGGCTAGAGGGCTGCAAATTGGTATGTTGATCATCCACCCTCCTATCATCAAACATACCAAATTGCAGCCCTCTAGCCTTAGTCATTTTTATTTTATTTAAGGTTAAGGCTAGCCATGATCGTGCGTCTGGTACCGCTATAGATTCCAATAACACAGGGCCGTGGCTGAGAGTTTCATACAGCATTGTATACTGTGCAGAAAACTCAATTGCGCCAAAGAAACTTCGGACAATGTTTTACTTGCTTTTTTTTTCCATAATTCTAAGTGGTAGAAAATGTGAACAAAAGGAGGGAAATCATTGAATAATGATAATAGTGAAGTGATTAAAATTTAATCATAAAAAAATAGATATGAAATAAAAATAGTTCATAAAATGAAAGTACAAGAGAAAATAAAGTAATGAAATAACTGATTAATGATAGGTAAAATAAAAAATAAAAATGAGTAAAAATTGATAAGTAAAATGTACAAAAAGAATATATTTTTATATCTAATGTGTTTCTTTATTTTAAAGAAATGAGTATATAAAGGTTTTGTTTTATTACTGCTCTGTTTTTATTGATTTATTTCTGTTTATAAAGTTGTCAGAGTTTTTCTCTTTTGTTCAGTTTTTCTACGACTATATAATAGTGCACCTAACATGGCACACGTAGGTTGTGCTAAAGGTCCTTCATGAAGTCACATTCTAGATTTGACCCACCTCTCAGTTGCATCTTAACCTCATTTTTATAAGGATATCTTCCCTCGCTGTCCAGCCTCTCCAACTTCATCGTACCCCAGGTAACCCTTCCATCCACAAACACTGAGGGAGAGAATATACATATTCCAGGATAATACATACCCTCATTTGCATATTATTTGTTCACTAAAATATCCATGTTGGGACATCATCATTATTATAATATGGCACTCAAAGCTTCTCTCTCTCTCTCTCTCTCTCTCTCTCTCTCTCTCTCTCTCTCTCTCTCTGGTGATAGATTAGCCCAGATTTACCTGGTATTCATTTCAAGAAATATTTCATGCAATTCCTACTGCAAAGAATGTATAATTTGAATGAAAAATCGAGTAGCTTTTATCTCATATCTCTCTATATTTTGCGATAAAGGGATTATCTCTTATCTTTTTAATATTGTGCTGAAGGGATTTTCTCTTTCCTCTTTACATTTTGTTGTGAAGGGATTATCTCTGATCTGTTTACATTTTGTTCTGAAGGGATCATTTCTTATCTGTTTACATTTTGTTCTGAAGGGATAATCTCTTATCTGTTTACATTTTGTTCTGAAGGGATTATATCTTATCTGTGTACATTTTGTTCTGAAGTGATTATCTCTTATCTCCTATCTTTTATCTCTCTACTTTTTTGTGCTGAAGTGATTATCTCTGAGTCCTTTACACTTTGTGCTGACGTTATCTCTTATCTCTCATTTCCTATCTCTGTACATTTTGTGCTGAAGTGAGTAACCAGTTCGACAGAGAGCATTAACATCGCCTCCTCATTAAGCAAAAAAGATCACGCATGCTTTCGACGCGGCAATAAAAAAAAAAAAAAAAAAAAAAAACACGAACAAATCACAGTTGCCTTTATTCATTTTTTCCTTCCCGTTGATTTGAGTCGAGTCGTAAAATGAGTTTCGTAACTTATTAAGTTTCAACATTGAGTCTGAATAATTGAATATTTTTTTTTTTTTACTTCCCCTTCTCTCAATTCATCCACCTGTCGTGATTGAAATTTTATTTATTGATCTCGTAGACATATTGCGCGACATTTAGATTGGAAGGTAGGTCTCTCTCTCTCTCTCTCTCTCTCTCTCTCTCTCTCTCTCTCTCTCTCTCTCTCTCTAGGCCGGAAGGTTTTCCGTTGCAATATTAGGTAGAGTTCTGTTTCAATTACATCTGAACTGCCGAACGAATAACATTTTCTTGTATTTAATCAAACCATATTTTCTCTCTCTCTCTCTCTCTCTCTCTCTCTCTCTCTCTCTCTCTCTCTCTCTCTCTCTCTCTCTCTCTCTTGGTAAGTTAAAGCTAAATACTTTCAGTTTGTAGATAGTTAACAGTAATCTCTCAAAGGTCGAATATTTACTATTTCTCTCTCTTTTACTTTTTCTGGAAAATAAGGAGAGAGAGAGAGAGAGAGAGAGAGAGAGAGAGAGAGAGAGAGAGAGAGAGAGAGAGATTCCCCTCCATTTCTTCTTAGTCAGAACAGCCATTATCTCGGCTTTCGTGTTTTCTCCTTCAGTTCGTATCTTCTCTCGCCCTTTTTCTTCTACCACCGTTCTTTTTATTGTATTGCTTCCCCCACTTTCGTCTTCTCTCACCTACTTCTCGCTTCCTAATCTACATCCCTCCCCAAGAATACCTTCTGCAATCTCTTATTCCCCCCCTCACATATTTTCTTCGAGGATTAACCCGTGTCTCCTGTTCTTTTCACATCATTCTCGTACGTCGCATCTCCTCTCACCCTTATTCTCCTTTCCTGACTATCATTTGATGTCACCCACTCATATTTCCACACCCTATTATGTATTTCCTTTCCCATGTCATCCCTTGCTTATAGTGTTTTCATTCGCCGTGTCTCCTTTATTTAATATTTCTGCTCCCCTTGTCTTCCTTTGAGCTTTATGTCCGCTCGGCATAATAAACTTTAAACTACGTGTCCGTTCGACTTGATGGATTTCGATCTCTTGTCCATTCGGCTTCACGACCTTTCGACGTTATTGGTTCGACTTCCTGTTCTTCGGCAAAAGAGCAATTGGCATCATGTCCCATAACGTCTCCCCTATTATAATAATATTTGCTTTCCCCATATCTTCCCTGTTGTATAATATTTCCTTTACCCATATCTCCCCTATTATTTACTTTCCCCTTATCTCTCCTATTATTATTATTATTATATAATATTTCCCCATATCTCTCCTATTGTTGTATAATATTTCCTTTTCCCATATCTCCCCATTGTATAATATTTCCTTTCTCCATATCTCTCCTATCATTTCCTCTACCCATATCTCCCCTATTGGATAATATTTCCTTTCCCCATATCTCTCCTATTGTATAATATTTTCTTTCCCCATATATTCCCTATTGTATAATATTTCCATTCTCCATATCTCCCCTATTATTTCCTTTCCCCTTATCCCCTATTATTATATAATATTTCCATTCCCCATATCTCCCCTATTGTATAGTATTTCCATTCTCCATATCTCCCCTACTATTTCCTTTCCCCATATCCCCTATTATTGTATAATATTTCCATTCCCCATATCTCCCCTATTGTATATTATTTCCTTTACCCATATTTCCCCTATTTCTTAAAGAATATTTCCTTTCCCTACATCTCCCCTATTTTATAATGTTTCACCTCCATGTCTCCCAGATTATATGATGTTTTCCTTCCAAATGTATCCCCAGTTATAAAATATTTCCTTTCCTTATATCTCTCCGATTTAATTATTTATATGATATTTCTCTTCCCCCAGTTTTCCTGATTATAATAAGTCTCACGCCCACCTCCCCTATTATTTTATAATAATATTCCACTCCTATGTCTCTCCAATTATATATTTCCCTTTCCTTATCACGCTGGTTCTATAATGTTTCATCCCCATGTCTGTCCAATTGTGAAATATTTCCTTTCCCCATGTCTCCCCTGTTATTTAATATTTTCCTTCCCCATGTCTCCCCGATGATTTAATATATTCCTTCCCCATGTCTCCCCGATGATTTATTATTTGTTTTCCCTCTGTCTCACCAGTTATGACATTTTTCTTTCCCATCTCCTTGACCATATAGTATTTCCCTGCCTCCCTGTGTGTCTCCGCAGTTATACAATATTTCCTTTCCCGATGTCTCCCCAGTTATTCAATATTTCCTTTCCCGATGTCTCCCCAGTTATTCAATATTTCCTTTCCCGATGTCTCCCCAGTTATACAATATTTCCTTTCCCGATGTCTCCGCAGTTATACAATATTTCCTTTCCTGATGTCTCCGCAGTTATACAACATTTCCTTTCCCGATGTCTCCCCAGTTATTCAATATTTCCTTTCCCGATGTTCCCTTCCCCAGTTATTCCCCATAATATTCCTTTCCGATGTCTCCCCAGTTATTCAATATTTCCTTTCCCGATGTCTCCCCAGTTATACAATATTTCCTTTCCCGATGTCTCCCCAGTTATACAATATTTCCTTTCCTGATGTCTCCCCAGTTATACAATATTTCCTTTCCCGATGTTTTCCCCTTTCCCGATGTTATAACAATTATTTTCTTTCGAGTCCTCCCCAGTACACATTTCCTTTTCCCGATGTCTCCCCCCAGTTTATACAATATTTTACCTTTTCTCCCCGATGTCTCCCCCAGTATACAATATTTTTCTTTCCCGATGTCTCCCCCCAGTTGGGTTCAGAAAATATTTCTTTTCCCGATGGTCCTCCCCCCCCAGTTATTCAATATTTCCTTTCCCGATGTCTCCCCAGTTATACAATATTTTAATGTATGACACTTACCTGGCAGGTATATATATAGCTATATTCTCTATTCCACCTGGCAGAAATTTCAAATCTCGCGGCAAACGCTAGTAACCTATTAGTAGTTCAGGATACCACCACCCCGTTACCGTGGCGCTAGCGCCAGGAACCGTTCCCACTTGGGCCAGATTTTTTCTGCCAGCCGAACCGGCAACATTGTTGGTGGTTCCCTGCTAGGATTTTCTTCTCGTTGCTGACTTTTCATGGATTTTTTGGTACGTACTTGGAAACGTTAGCTTGGCATTCACTTTGGATTGTTCTTGGAAGATGTCTGACACTGGTAGTATGTTTAGAGTTTGTGTGAAAGAGGGGTGTAAGGTAAGGTTGCCGAAGGCTTCGGTCGACCCTCATACCATTTGCAAGAAGTGTAGAGAGAATGTGTACTTGGGAGAGTAGGTGTGTTGAGTGTGAGAATTTGTCAGAGAAGGAGTGGAAGATATTTATGAAATATGTTGAAAGGCTTGAGAAAGATCGTGTAAGGAGATCTGTTTCTCTTAGTGAGAGTCGAATACTTCTAGTAAAAGGAGTGAATGTGTTTCCTCCTCTCCAGCTCCTTCTAACGTAGAGTTGGTAGTTCCTTCTCCCCAGGTACCTCCTGCGCCCGCTGCTGTATCGGAGGGCACGAACGATACACAGATTGTTAAGGTTTTCGCTGCCCTTGCGTCCATGGGAGACCAAATACAGCTCCTTACGGATAAAGTGAGTGCTTTTGATGTTAGTGAAAGTGTAGTGGAGGGGGCGTCTGATCGTCTCTCTCGTGCTCCTAGAACCTAGGGGGGGACCTCTGTCAAGCTCCCAGACCCAAGGGAGAAGGCATGTCGACAGTCGAAGGGAGGCGAGAGAGGTTTTACCACGGTCAGGCGTCCCTTCGGACAGTCCTGTTGTAAGATCCCAGGCTGTTGCAGTTCGCCACAGAAAAGGCGTAACTGGGAAGTGTGCGTCCTCTGATGGTTCGACATCAGAGCGCGAACATCGGTACTCGGTAGTGTCTCGCCCCCTCAAGAGGACGTTAAGGACATTGACTACTCATGATAGACGTGCTCAAGATCGTGAAGCTTGGAGCAGCCCGGAGGTTTTGTCTTCCTCGGACGAGGACATGGTTCCGACCAAGAGGAAGAAAATTGTGCGATCGAAAGAAGACTCGGTACGGCCCGTACGTTCCTGGATATCGTCAAGAGACTCCCCCCAGTCCTCTTGCTTTTCCTCTCCTCTTCTCTCTCCTTCGGGTAGAGTCCAAGATCGTTCTCCTTTGCGTCCTAGTCCTTCTCGTCTTCCTCCTCCTACGGCTGTTCGTCAGGAAGATAGTACGAAGGATTTCTTAAGAGAAATGCAGTCTAAGCTTGCAGTTCTCGTCGATTCATGGGATGCTCCTTTGCAAGGACTGCAAGGCGTAAGGACGATTTCCTTCCGTTAAGTCCTTCCAAGAAGACGAACGACAAGTGTTTGCGTGTCGAGGAATTAGGACGCACGGGCTCTACGAAGACGGGCGATCGCTTAGTGTTCCAGGATGCAGGAAGAAGAAGATTGTTTCGGAAGAAACAGGACGCAAACGTCAGGACGCGGAACCGCTGGTGGACGCAGGCGGCAGGAAGCAGACTTGTCTACGATGGACGCAGGATGCAAGCGGCAGCACATCGATTCTTCTGTGGTTGTAGAACGCAGACGGCAGGACGCAGAGACTTCGTTGGTGACAGGACGCAGGCGGCAGGACGTTAATCCATCAGCAAAGCGTCACAACGATAGTGATCTGCAAGACATTTCTTCAGCAGAAGAAGAACTGGACTTTGTTGAAGAGAAGAATGTCGAACCATCTTTGGATTACAAGATCCTTACTTCACGTCTGCTGTCTATTTTCGAAGGGGAATTTCAGCCTACGGCGCCTTTATCTCCCCTGTCTCAGTTTTCTAAGACTAAGACTCCTAAGAAGTCCTCTTTTCTCAAAATGACTCTGTCGATTTCGGCCAAGAAGGCGCTACAACGAGTGAATAACTGGCTGAAGGACAAGAAAGAAGCGGGGAAATCCTCTTTCGCTTTTCCCCCCAGCCAAGTTAGCATCTAAGTCTGGGTATGGTACGCTACTGGAGAAAGTCCTGGCCTGGGAGTACCTGCCTCTTCCCAGGTGGATTTCTCCAGTATAGTGGACAGTTCGCGCAGACAGGCGTTGCAATCTGCCAAGGTCTGGTGGACTTCGTCCGAGTTTGACCATCTTTTTAAGGGAATTTTTAGGACTTTCGAAGTCTTCAATTTTCTAGATTGGTCATTGGGAGCGTTGGCGAATTCCTTAGAAGACGAAAAATGAACAAGATATGGAAGTGGCTAAGAGCATTGTTGTCCTGCATGGACAAGGCTCTCAGAGATGGAGCAAATGAGCTGGCTTCATTGTTCGCAGCAGGAGTTTTGAAAAAGAGGTCGCTTTTGTGCTCATTCGCTTCTAAAGGCGTTTCCAACGCACAGAAATCAGAATTGATGTTCTTCTTCCCCTTTCAAACCAGCTGTTTCCGTCAGAGGTTATTAAGGATATAGCTCTGGCGCTTTCGCAGAAGACACTCAAGATTTGCTCTCTTCATCGGTAAGGAAGTTTTTACCATCCAAGATGGTGAAGAAAACTCCAAAAGAATTTAGCCTCAAACAAGGCCTTCTCAAC